>NC_057796.1:241120674-241406284 GCF_018294505.1 Triticum aestivum | reverse complement strand
TCTCAAGAACCCACACATTATATCTCTCTAGGTTTGTATCTCTCTCACACAACCCCACGTAGGTGGTGTACGTATACAAGAAGAGAATAGGTGCACCGTGCACGTACTCACGCTTCGTGCCCAGCCACACCCGCGCGGGTACACGGTGGAGCTCATTTCTTTACGAAATGGCAGCCCATGTGCTAATTTAAACGCATGTAGCGGTTGTTTACCTAGGGAGCTCGTGTACCACGCGTGCACGAAACAAAGTTCGACTTGACGCGTTGCCGCGTTATTTTTAAATAAAGTTATAGCGCTCAATGGCACGTACACAGAATATAAAACAATTTTTATGGAGAAAAAGGTAGTCCGCTCACTATATACAATGGAGCCTGCCTGCCTGATTTGTCGCTCTTCGGAGTATCTCACACAAGGCTGCGGTGGCCTCTCTCTCTCTCTCACCGTTGGTCATTGATCCGGCCGCATCCCGTCCACCGGGGGAAAGGGAGTGCGGTGGCCTCTCTCTCTCTCTCACCGTTGGTCACTGATCCGGCTGCATCCCGTCCGCCGGGGGGAGGGAGGAAGTGCATCGTTTCTCCATTTGACGGCGCCGAGGCAGCACGTCCCGATCTGCGGTACATGCCATTCTCTCTGACCAAGCTCCGGCGCGGCAGGGCTTACGCCACCTGCTCATAGATTCCGCCTACCACCGCTCACCTAGTTACATCCCGACGACCTCCAGGTATCCCCTCTGGCCTTGCTCCACTGCCCGTCTTCCCACGTCGCTGCATGTGGATCTTCCATAGTTCTTTGCCCAAAACGTAGCTCGTCCGGCGTACTTTCCATATTGCATTCTCGTCCTCACACCATTTTAGACAAACACAACCGTGTTGTTATCTTCCCTTTGGACAAGGAATATGCTTCTTTTTTGTCATCGCATGTGTCATCAATTGTTATTGGCCAGTAATTGTTTCCTTTCTACTCGCTGCTATTGCGACCTTTTGGTGAACTCCACAAATCACTTTTTTCTTAAGAGTGTTTTGTGCAGTTGTACTAAAATGTCACACGGGCAATGTCTCTACATTTCAGTGCGACTGCACAAAGGGAGATTGGTTTTGCTCTATCCTCCTCATCCAACTCCGAGCCTAATCTTCTCCAACTAGTTAGTCTTAAGAGAGACTGCAAAAGTGACCGGCTTCTATTTGTGTGTTTATTGTTTCATCGGCAGTCCTCTATTATCGTAATCACACTTAATATCTTTGGAACAGGGACGCTCAGCTCTATTTTAGTGGAACTGCACAAAATGATCGGAATGTTGCATGCTCCAGACAGCTACTTTTTTCCCAACATGCCTTGTTGATTTAGACAGAGCTGGGGGGACGTTGCTGCCAATGAAAGCATGGATCAATTTTAATTTAACACCTTCTCACAACTCTGTCTTCAGTTGTGATGTAATTATTAGCTCTGATCTGCTAATAATTGACATGCATTAGCAAGGAAGTTAGTTTTTTATTGTTTCCGAAAGAGCATCGATGGCAAGACACGCGAAACAAAAGCTGAAAGCTCACACCATTGTACAATTTCATGTCGCTGGAAAATTATTTGTATAGTACGTCAATTATGTAAACAAATGATGGAAGCTTGATAGCATTGCCAGAAGCCTCTTCATCATCCGGGTCCATGTGCCATGCACAAAATTATACTCCTTCGTTCCTAAATATTTGTCTTTTTACAAATTTCAAACGGGCATATTTTAGAGTGTAGATTCACTCATTTTGCTTCGTATGTGTACTCCCTCCGTTCCTAAATATTCTATTCGTCTTTCTAGAGATTTCAACAAGTGACTACATACGGAGCAAAATGAGTGAATCTACACTCTAAAATATGTCTATATACATCCGTATGTGCCAGTCCATTTGAAATCTCTAAAAAGACAAATATTTGAGTAGTCACTCGTTGAAATCTCTAGAAAGACAAATACTCCGGAGTATATTTAAGAACCGAGGGGGTAGTGCACAACCGCATGGGAGACTCAGCCCGGTCGTTGCGCCGCATTAATAGTGAGTAATGAGCAGTCAAATCATAAGCCCCACCTTTCCCACTGTAAGTTGCTCTGAAGAAGCAACCATCAATACGCTCTTCTTTGAATCCGCTCATACTACTCCATCCGTCACTGTTTATACAGCGCGCTTCAGAAAAAGAAAAAAAATCTGTGGGACCAAGGCGACTAGCGATCGGCCTGAAAAATAGCATTGGTAGTTATAGCACGGCGTCTATTACTAGAGGGAATAATGCGTACACACATGCATGCAGTGCTTCCACCCCGGGTACACACATGCATGCACTTACTCCACTCCGTAGTAGTACAGTACATGGAGAGAAAATTGTGGACTTGATTGCGGTTACCACGCCCTAATTAATTGAGCATTAAACCAAACGCGTCTAAAGTCTCTCTGGTGGTGGAAATGCATTGAGAGAAATGCATCATAATGAAGCGCGCCCTGTAAACTGTGACGGAGGGAGGAGTAGTATGAAGGTGCAAAACCAAGTACGCGTATGGCCAGTCGGTCAACGCACCTCCTCTTGGCATATCACTGACATGTGGGACAGGAGTGTGAGCAAACCGATCTCAATTGACGGCAAAGAGCCAACCCGCCGTTCCTTGAGAGAGACGAGGAGCGAGAACACACAGACGGGCTCGCACGGAGGCCAAGATATATTCGAGCATGGTTGGTTGATCGATATCATTCATTACATGTTGGGCTGCCGTTTTCCGCCCTTCTCCGGAATAAACGTGTACTTTATCAGAGATAAAAAATAAGAGTACAGACGCTCCACCATGCGGTTCTAGTAGTAGTACTACTCGTACTACTGCGCTTGGCTCTTCGCCTCTTCGTGAAGTCGAACAATGATGGTACTCCGCATGTTGGGTACTACAGTGTATGCCTCTGACAATCTGACACCGAATGGACTGATGCATGTCCACCGAGGGTAGGTTGCATTAGTCAAAAGGCGTAAGCGAGCTTCACCTTGTCCTGCAAGCTTCTCCTCGTTCTGCGAGTTGACGGGACACACCAAAAAGTAGTGCTAGTCCATACTCCCTCCTTTCCGGTTAATATGGCTTAATCTTTTTTGCGGGTAAATGAGAGAGCTTTATTCATATATAAGCATTCTTAGGACGATCAGCCAAGACACTGGTCACTAGGAAGCGAGGTACCCCGCAAAAAAGAAGTAGGAAGCGAGGTGTTTCATCAAGCCAGCTCTCGGCCACATTCAAAGTGCAGCAAGCACGGTTCGCACGAAGATGCGCCGCAAGGTTTGCTGACCTGTTTACATGCTGAATAACAAAAAAGAGGAAATATTGCCGAGCGCTACTATTTGTAACAGGATATGAGCCAGAATTAAGCGAGAATTGTGGCGAGTGTTCCATGCAATCAACTTCCATTATCACATGCGAGAACCCTCGAAGAGAACCAAATGTGTTGAAGATTGCTTTATCACATTTTAAAATTATAATAAGAGTGCAGACGCTCCTCCATCCGGTTCCTAGTACTAGTATAGTACGTACCTTTATAGACTATAGTAGTAGTACTAGTAAACTTTGCGCTTGGCTGTTCGCCTATTCGGGAAGTCGAACAATAATAGCACTAGTAGTATAGTGTATGCTTCTGGCAATCTAACACCGAATTAACTGTTGCACGTCCACCGCCTGAGCGAGGAGAGCTTGCATTAGTCAAAAGTTTCTCCTTGTCCTGCGAGCCACCGCGCGCAAGCTTCTCCCGTCCTGCAACCTTCTCCTCGTTCGGCAAGTTGACGGGACACAGCAAAATAATGCTAGTCCATACTGCCTCCTCTCCGGTTAATATGGCTTAATTTCCAAACGAGATAAATACACTGTCTGTCACTGTATATTTGTAAAAATACGGTCAGTGGACTTCATAATACGCTCATTGCGCTCAATATATATATTTTCCGGTGTTTATACGGTCACTAGCTCACCCTGACTGAGTATGTGTGTGCATGCACATGTAGGTTGAGCACTTGAGCGTGACCGTGTGTGTTCCGTCGTGTGCTCGAACATGCATACATTAGGGCGTCGCGCGCGTTTTTGCGTCCATGTGTACGTGTGACTGTTGCATACACGTAGGGGGAGTATGTGTAGGGGCCACTAAGGAGCAGTCAAATCACACAGTAAGTTAGTCAGAAGAAGCAACCATCATTTCACTCTTGAATGACACGTACGCAATATAAAATGGTTGATATGGAGAGAAAAAGAAAACCACTATATATACACTAGCAGGAGCCTAAGCTACAAGCCTGCTTGCTTAGGTTGCTCTCTTCACAAGCATAGAACGACGGGCCTGATCCCGCAGCTGGGGGAAGGGAACAATGTTCTGCGTAGACGCGGTCGACATCGGCGAGGGAGAAAACCCACAGTCGGTGCGTCCCAATCGGGGGTCACCGCGGTATGGGCCGATGCCGTGTCCCAACCGCCCTTCTAGCTACAGCCCGACGTCCCAGGTAGTCCATCTTCCTTTTGGAGCCGGCTTGCTCCACTGCCGTAGCTCCATCTCCATGTCGATCTTTCTCTACTTCTACCAGCTTCTACTTGTGATGAGTTTATGTCTCATGAACTAGTGCCAGTACTATTATTCTAATCACACTTCTTCAATATCTTTGCCATCAGGGATGCTCAGGTCGATTTTAGTGGAACTGCACAAAAGCATCGTATGATCCGAGGGTGCCAGCCGTCTTTCCTTCGACAGGTTCTACCTGGCCAGGAAATTAAATCATGTTTAGGGTTTAGGGTTTAAGTCGTAGTGACCCCATCAGTAGTTTTTCTTTCGTACACGCTCTCACAACTTTTTTCTTTAGTTGTGAAGTAAATATTGGCTATGATATGTGAATCATTGAGATGCATCAGCATGCGTGTTAGTTTTCCTTTGTATTGGATGGAATGTTGTAACGGGGCAACCTTGGAATAGGAATGAAAATGGAGTGGAAAGTTTCCATTTTTCCGGAGAAAAAATGGAAACGGAGAGAAACCAACGTTTCGTTTCGTTGGATCGCGCCATCGAGCAAAACCAACGTTTAAATCACGTCTGTCGTGTTCGTGTCTCACCCTCCTCCACGGCTCGACCCCACATGGTCGCTCGGCATGCCACTCACCGCAAACCGAGTATATGATAACTTTCCTGCCTGCTTGTCGATGGATCGCGCCATGGAGTACTAGCACTACTGAAAGAGATTGACGAGTTGGGGGAGGGCAGCTAGCTATAGCACGGACTCCCAATAACTTTTTACATGCATGTTGTAGCCGGCTATTGTGACCTTTGAACACGGAGCAGCCGCGTGCACCCGGAAGCGGCGCGGGCGACGCTCTCTCGGCCGGCGCGCCGCTTCAATGCCGGCGCCAGTGAGAGGTCGCGTCCGCTCTGGCCGGGCATGAATGCGGCACTGACCGTTTCGGGCGGGAAGCACGCGCGGGTGATGAAGAGGGTTCGGGTTGGTCAGGACCGGCCATGGCAGCGGTCCGGACGTGCGCAAACAAGAGATGTTGTACGTTAATATTGTTGCGTATATAATTAACAACGTAAATAATGTGCCAGTTGGACAAATATGATTGGAGATGGAGATGGAAATGGAATTTTACGTAAACACGGATATGCATGTCTATGTCTATGTGTGTGTGCGCGACGACTCTCGCGACCTGGAAGCGGGGGCGTGTTTTTGATCGAGTTTTCTTTCTTGGTACGTTAGAAAATCAATTTGTCTAATTCACATCTAGATGTTATTTAAGGATATCACATCTAAGCTCCCACAAGTATATAATGTAGCAACAAGAAACAAAAAAAACTAGGAAAAAAATAGACCACAAACAGAATGGACATCAACTTAGATGTGACATAACTATGTCACATCTAAATGTGTCCTAGACAGACCCTTAAAAAATTGTCCGCCAGTTTTCGTTTCTTTTTTTCGGGAACACGTGTATTCTATTTAAAACCACTGCTATGGAGAGATTTTTTACTCCATTATAGCCTCTTGTTTGATAGAGTTTCTCGCGTCTCGCTCTCTCACCCTCTCCATATATGTTACACGCTGGAGACTCAGCGTTCATTTGCTAGGGTTTGCTATATTCACAGTCTCTCACCATCTCTTCACCAGATCTAAACAAGAGTGCATTGGCCTCTTGTCTCTCTCTCCCCCCTCACAGCTGGTGAAGGAGGCGTCTGTATCCCGTCGCACCGGGAAGGGGAGGAGGTGCAGCATTCACTCTATCACCTTCGGCGAGGGAGGCAATCCACTGCCGGCTGCGCTGTTCTCTTTCACCCAGCGCCTGTGCGGGAGGGCCACCGACCCCTTCTTCCTCGCTGCCGTACGTAGTGTGGGCAGATCCGGCCTCCCGCCGCACGCCTTGCCACATCTCGACGACCCTAAGGTATAAGTTTCTTTGAAACCGTCGTTGCTCTAGCTGCATGTGGATCTTTTTCGATCTGTAGTCGAATCTAGGTCTTGGTTCAAAGAGGAAAGAAGGGTGCGGTGGGCTGGAGCAAGAATCTAGGACGTGGTTCAATGAGGAAAGGAGGGGCGGAAAGTAGTATAGACTGGCTATCCAGCCGCTTTGTAGGTCGAAAAGGGAAAAGGGGGTAACCCAGTACACACATCTGTAAGGAACCGATCTCTTTGTTGAAAAGGGAAAGAAACTGGGGGGTCGGGTAGTTTGTGCAGGACTAGATTTGCTGCCCTCACATAGGAAGAAGGTTCAAAGAGAACAAATATGGGACCAGCGCATATGCTTGGCTACATCTGCATCACCCATTTATACGTGTGGACGCACATGGTGCTGGCATGTCCCATACAACTATTTTGCTGTTGTTAATCTAAGAATGCCGCCGCAAAATTGAAGCAATGCCACTGTTAAAAGTAAATTACATTTTTTAACGAATGTTGTTTCAAGAGAATGTCTCTGTTAATATGAATCAATGCAACAGTTTTAGAAATGCTACTGTCCTACTTTGTTTTCCATCCAAGATAAGTTAGATGCTTCTTTCTGTCACCGTTTGTTTCATCCTCCTTTATCGGCAAGTAATTGTTTCCTTTTTTGCCTCTGTTAAAACAGGGCTATCGATTCAACTTGTTGCTATTGCGACATTTTGCTTCGCTACTCGAAACACTTATGTTTTAAGAGTGTTTTGTGCAGTTCAACTTGAATGTCACACCGGTGACTTTGCTTAATTTTGGTGGAACTGCACAAAAGGAGATCGAGATTTGTTTCCAGTCTTCGTGGCGAGTTGTTTCAAATCTTGGTCTCAACCACATGATGTGCAGTGTGCTTTGAGATGTTGTGCTACTTGTTTTGGTACTGTTTTAAATAAATGTTGAATTGAAGCTATTGTATTGCTGTCTTTTCCCATTAAGTAGTGAACAAAAATGGGACCAACCCAGACATGATGCTTGTTGCTTTGTTACAACAAATTCAGCATCACCCCCTTTATAAGCCAGTAATTGATGCCACTCTCAGAATTAACTACTGAATCTTATTTCAAAACTGCAACACTTGTTAGGGATTGGCGGGATTACCATTTTTGTGGCCGCATGTTTCATCCTCCTTTATTAGCCAGTAATTGATTCCTTTTTTGCCTCTGTTTAAACAGGGATATCTATTCAACTTGTTGCTATTGCGACATTTTGCTTCGCTACGCGAAACACTTTGCTTGATTTCAGTGCAACTGCACAAAACGAGATTGGATTTCCTATTCGTGTTGGCAGATTCGTATTTTATCTTGTCCGTCTCATGAAAGGTCAGTACAGGCCTTCATCCACATGATTGTGCAGTGTGCTTTGAGATGTTGTGCTACTTGTATTGGTACTGTTTTAAATAAATGTTGAATTGAAGCTATTGTATTGCTGTCTTTTCCCATTAAGTAGTGAACAAAAATGGGACCAACCCAGACATGATGCTTGTTGCTTTGTTACAACAAACTCTGCATCACCCCCTTTATAAGTAGATGGAAGCACATACTGTTGTTGCGCCCACTCTCCCCTGGAACTGTTTATGCTTTTCGTTAATCTAATGCCGCTGGTAAAATTAAGCAATGCCACTCTCAGAATTAATTAACTACTGAATCTTAGTTCAAAACTGCAACACTTGTTAGGAATGGTACTATCCTGCTTTGTAGTTCTTTCTACATGTTTAACCAAGGTATTGTTAAGATAATGTCTCTGTTAAAATGAATCAGTTGCATTGTTTTAGGAATGGTACTTTTCTGCTTTGTCGTTCTTTATACATGTTGAAACAAGGCATTGTTAAGATAATGTCTCAGTCAATATGAATGAATCACACTGATGGAGAATTGCTACTCTCCTGCTTTGTTTCCCATTAAGATAAAGTAGATCAGTAGATGCTTTTCTTCTGGGAGTACAAGTCATCAACCGTTATTTCTCAGTAATTGTTTCCCTTATACCTATTGTTGCTTACAGGGATATCAAAATTAAAGCTCGGTTTTATTCCGACTTCGATTTTAGTTGAACTGCACAAAAGGAGCCAATGTGTCCAAGGCAAACTGCTGCATTACTGGGTCCAGTTGGTCGTTCCACTTTGCAGAAAGAAGCAGTCACTATTTGCGCTACATTACAGAAGGAATGACCGAGAAGCTTTACAGAGTATTATTAGACACCGGTGACATGACTAGTCTGCAGAGACCATTGGCAATTTAACAACACGTGGAGTGCCCTGGGCAAAAAGTGCCCAAACAAGTACAAGAAGCTACGACAGGACTCCACGATCATAGGCATTACATATTTTGAATGGGAAAAGCTTGTCAAAGTTTAATCATTGATGTTAGCAAGAAGACGTTAGTTTAATATATTGGAATTGGAAAACCTTGTCAAAATTTGCTCATTGATGTTAGCCAGAAGACATGCATTTGATATTTTTGAGTGGGACGCCCTTGCTGTGAGCAGCGTCGAGTGTTTTTTCCTATTCCTGTGTTCAGTTTAGAAGTAAATAGTTACTCTGCTGAGATATTCCTGTGTTAAGAGTTTGTTCTGAATATTGTCTATGTAATGCCAGGCCTTGTGTTTGATTGCAAAGTTGAGCTTGGAATGTTGTGGCATGCGGCATCACGAGCTGTTCACCGTGCCTCCTGAGAATAATGCTTCGTATTGTTTTGCATGTCGATCTAATGCCAGTGATTTGCTTGTTAAGAAGATCATCCTCTTCTGTTGTTTCCGTGCTTAAGAAGTTCATCGTCTGATGTTTCATTCATAGCCTATACGACAAGTCGGGTAGGTTAGACGTGAAACCATATGATCTTCCGACCAACTCATGATATTAGGCCGTGATTGGATCGTCGTTTTCCAACCAAAACCGCTTGTAAAACTGACGCTTGTAAATTAAAGCAGATGGTCTCGGGCGAAGGCGCTTGGTTGGTCGATTTCGACTAGTAAAATATCGGAAGTACTTCACACACGATAAAAACGCTGAACGACACTCGGACGATTGCTAATCCAGCCGTTAGCTGCTGTTTTAGTCTTGCCCATGGATGGCATGATACACACGTCGTGCATGTATCGTCTGGTAATGTCGTCCATATAGCAGTGCTCGTAAAATATACACTGGTCTCTCAAATTACACGCGTAACCCGCCGGTTTTACTTACAGACCTCGGGCCCTCGGTTTCATTACGCCTGTATTTTACGCGTTGTTTCCGATGACGAGTAAATTACACTTGTATGTTAATACAGGTTTGAAATAAACCAGAGCTCCCAAGCGCGGCCTTACCGTTTCATGCCGTCTCAGTTTCTCGAAGGTGCTCATAGGTGTCCGATGATCCTGGCTTCCTGAATGAGCAGCGGGCGCTGTATCAGACCATCCGTAGGGCCTGCGAGGCCCTCTCCGTTGTCCTTCGAGTTGTTGCGCTCGCCGTGGCGCCGAGCATTGTTAACATCGTCAACGAACATGAGGATTCAGGAGATGACTTTATTTTGACTGGATGACACTAGGGACCCACTAGGGCCATAGCCGTACGTACGCAAGTGCCTCCTTATTATGTACAACTATATTTTTTTTGCTTTCTCCTGGTTTCCTGACATCACGGTCCCACACCATTGTCAACCTATGTAGTCAATATAAACGAGAGAATTGCACAAGGTGCGGCCGACAGCTGGGACCAAGCAGCTCGAGCAGTATTTGTGTTTTTGAGGCGTGAGCACTGCAGAGTTTTTCTTGGCGATGATTTCGTTGTTGTTCAGAGGAGAGCGGGGTATTAACTGGGCGGGCTGTGGCCCGTCTAGCCCACGCCAGATATCCAGCCCAGATACTAATTTTTTCAAGATGAAAATGGCTAGCCCAGCTATACGTTTTGGGATACCAGGCAAGGTCAACTTGTTATTCTCCGCCCGCTGGGCTGCAAATCTTTCCTAGGAGGGATGCATTAGGCTTAACAGGAAAATGGGCTTTAAAAAATAATAAATGGGATGTAATTATAAAAACTGGGCAGTAACTATAAAAAATGCACCAAACACGAAATTAGTTTATAAAATATTATTTATGGATTTTGAAAATCTTAAATTTTCATTGTTGCGCGCGCAATGTTTCGTTGGATTTTTACGTAATACAAATTTATATTTAATCTGACTAGAAATTTCGGGATAAAAATATTTCGGATCCCATCAAAATGTGGGAAATTTTATTGAATTCTGTCTTCAACGGTTGGTTGAAATTATTAATCGTTGTCCTAGCTAGAAAATGGGCTGTACTTTTAACAAACTGTAAATGGGCTGTTGTAAATTCCATTAGAATTCAAAAATGGGATGTACATTCTTACAAAACGCAAATGGGCTATAAGTTCTCTGCCACACACTTGTGGGCCTACTAAGTGACGCGTCCCCTAAAAAAATAAGTTGACGCGTATGCAAGGCTTTGTCAACTTATTATAGTCAACACACGGTTCTAGCAGCAGTGGCCGTTGGATGTCTATCCAACGGATGTCGTGCTTCTTCTTCAATCTCGGATATTCTTAGCTTCGGCCGCCCAAAAAATGATTCCTCCCCCTGACATCTGGGGCGCACCGTTTCGGAGGCTGACCTGTGGGCCTACTAAGTTGGAGCGTACCAAGGGCTTTGTCAACTTAGTCAATATAAACGATTCTAGCTTCAGTAACCGTACGATGTTCATCCAACGGCCGTAGTGCTTCTTCAACCTCTGGTCTTCTTGGTCCAGCCGCCCAAAGCAGCGCCGGTCGTGCCGCCTGCTCCTGCCTCCCGTGGCCGGCTGTGCTGCCGCGGAGGCCTCACCGCCCCCATACTACTCCCACCGCTGGCCAGGCCATCCCTCCACTCACCCACACCCCCTGTTATTCTGCGGCGACGGCAGCCTCACACCGCAGCCGAACCAGTGAACCCTCGTACTCCTCTCCGCGCGGGCTTCCACTGCTGCGTCTTCCCCGGCTCCGCGTCGTCCCCTTCCTAGGCCTCGCCGTCGTCCACCGCCCTGGTGCTCTCGGCGCGGCGTGGTCAACGTGGTCAACGACCGACTTCCATCGGAAGAGTACTATACGTGGAGAGGCTGACAGCTGGGTCCACGGCGGCCGCAAGGAAGTGCCTCCTTATTACGCGCAAAATAATTATTCCTCCACCTGACAGCGGGGACCCACCGGACGGGCCACCTTATTTCACGAAAAAAATGTTTCCCCCCTGACTGCTGGGACCCACCGGACGGGCCACTGTATTTCGCGAAAAAAACGTTCCCCCCGCTGTCAGCTCGGACCCACCGGAAGTGCCTCCTTATTACGCACAAAAAAATGAATACTCCCCCTGCTAGCTGGGACCCACCTTGGTGGGAGGCTGACTTGTGGGCCTACTAAGTTGACGGGGACGGAGGGCTTTGTCAACTTAGTCAATATGAACGATTCTAGCTCCAGTGACCGTACGATGTCCATCCAATGGCCGTAGTGCTTCTTCAACCTCTGGTCTTCTTGCTCCAGCCGCCCAAAGCAGCGCCGGTCGTGTTGCCTGCTCCTGCCTCCCGTGGCCGGCTGTGCTGCCGCGGAGGCCTCACCGCCCCCTACTATTCCCACCGCTGGCCAGGCCCTACGGCGATGGCAGCCTCACACCGCAGCCGAACGAGTGAACCCTCATACTCCTCTCCGCGTGGGCATCCACTGCCGTGTCTTCACCGGCTCCGCGTCGTCCCCTTCCTAGGCCTCGCCGTCGTCCACCGCCCTGATGCTCTCGGCACGGCGTGGTCAACGTGGTCAAGGAACGACTTCCATCGGACGTGGACTGTACGTGGAGAGGCTAACAGCTGGGTCCACGGCGGCAGCAAGGAAGTGCCTCCTTATTACGCGGAAAATAATGATTCCTCCACCTGACAGCAGGGACCCGCCGGACGGGCCACCGTATTTCGCGAAAAAAACCGTTTCCCCCTGACTGCTGGGACCCACCAGCTACACCTTCGCACGCAAGGAAGTGCGTCCGGGAAAAAAAACGATTCGCCCCCCTGACTGCTGGGACCCACCAGCTACATCTTCGCACGCAAGGAAGTGCTTCCAGGCAAAAAAAATCAAAACGATTCGCCCCCCTGACTGCTGGGACCCACCAGCTACATCTTCGTAGGCAAGGAAGTGCCTGACAGTCAGGACCCACCTGGTCGAAGCATACGTAGCGTTGTCATTCTGGTCGCGAACATGTACGTACATATATACTGGTCGATGTAGAGGCGCGCACGTAGCATGTACACGTACGTACAGCGGCCAGGGTGCAAGAAAGAAAATCCGGCCACGTACGTGCATACGGGCAGGGTCTCGAACACCTACTCGCGCATACATACGGCGAGGGCTCGTGTACATGGCTGGGTCGGAACGGAGAAACAGCGTCGTCGTCGTGTTCATGGGGAGGCAACGGAATGCGTCGTGTTCATGGGGAGGCAACGGAATGCGTCGTGTTCATGGGGAGGGGTGTGGCGTACCGCAAAACGGAGGAAACGGACCTCCTACGGTCGAAACGGGGGTCCTGTTGATCGGGAGGAGTGTGGCGTACCGCAAAACGGAGGAAACGGACCTCCTACGGTCGAAACGGGGGTCCTGTTGATCGGGAGGGGTGTGGCGTACCGCAAAACGGAGGAAACGGGCCTCCTACCTCCTACGGTCGAAACAGGGGTCCTGTTGATCAGGAGGGGTGTGGCGTACCGCAAAACGGACGAAACGGACCTCCTACGGTCGAAACGGGGGTTCTGTTCATCGGGAGGGGTGTGGCGTACCGCAAAACGGGACTCCACGGGATATTGTTCATCTCCACCGTCGACCTCCTCTAGCCTCCACGGGCTACCGTCGACCTCCTCCAGCCTCCACGGGCTCCTGTTCATCCAGCCCCCACCGCGCGCTACTCCACCGGCTACTGTTCGGCCACCCCTCCACGGGCACCCCTCCACCGTCTACTGTTCATCTAGCCCTCCACACCACGGGGTCCTGCTCAACCACCCCTCCACGGGCACCCCTCCACCGTCTACTGTTCATCCAGCCCTCCACACCACGGGGTCCTGTTCATCCAGAGGCAACGCCACCGCTCACTGTTCATCCAACGCGCCCCCCCTGCAACGCTCACTGTTCATCCAATCGATCGGCTTCAATTAGCAGCAGTAGCGAAGGAATCGCTCGATCGGGTTCAGTTAACAACCATCGATCGATCGCTCGGGTTCAGTAACGTGTAGCCTGCAGTGCAATCGCTCGGGTTCAGTTAGAGCCCAACGCCTCGCTCGGGTTCAGTTAGAGCCAACGCCTCGCACACACGCGCGTATGTGTACGAGAGAAACGCGCATCGCTCGGCCCCCGACCTCCCACCGTAACCGGGAACTCCCCGAAATTTTCCTCCCCCTTGCTTCTACCATGGTTTTTTCCGTCATGGACGGCCCAAAGAATGTCATGCAGCTGCGTCTCCGGCCCGCCCAGGACGAAAAGCCCATTTTCTGTCATGATTTTTTGTCGTAGAAGTAGGATCCCACCACATCTATGATGATACCGGGTTTTGTCACAATTATCGTCATAGAAGTGTCATATGTATGACAGAAAAAAATTCGTTCGGCCCAAAATGTCACGGATGTGTCTTTTTTTTGTAGTGAGGGGCAGGCGTTAGCTAACATCCTAGCCACACATCCAATACCCGATGATTTCCCCATAGATGATGACTTGCCGGATGAAGAGGTGTTCACTACATCAGTTGCTAGTACATGTTGGCAAATGTACTTCGATGGCGCATGTCGACGATCAGGGGCAGGTGCTGGAGTCGTCTTCGTGACCCCTAGTGAAGGGATAATCCCGTACTCATTCACCCTAACTTCAGCGGTTTCAAATAATTCGGCTGAATATGAGGCTTTGATAATTAGGCTTGAATTAGCTCTGAATATGGGGTTAGATTCACTCATTGTTTATGGTGACTCTCAGTTAGTGATCAACCAACTACTGGGAATTTACATGGTAAAGAAAGAAGAATTAAGGCCTTACTTCCAACGAGCCAAAATGCTCATGTCCATGTTTGCTGATCTAAATATTCAGCATGTTATAAGAAGTAAGAATGAAAAGGCTGACGCCTTAGCAGGTTTAGCCGCTAGTATGTCATTAACTTCACATCAAATGATGGACGTTCGTGTTGAAGAATGCAAAATCCTACCTATACTCGCCGAGGAGGAGGAGACGACGACATCGGTTGCAATGACTGCAGATACCTACGAGATTAAAGTTGGAGACTGGCGAAGCCCTTTCCTGGAATATTTGTTCCATGGATATTTACCTCTAGACTCCGCACAAAGGTCTAGAGTTCGGAAAAGGTCAGTTCACTATACATGTATAAATGATACCCTATATAGGCGTTCCATCGATGGCATCCTCCTCCGCTGTCTAGCAGGGAATGAAATTGTCGAAGCCTTAAATGAAGTGCACGCCGGGGTGTGTGGGGCGCATCAATCTGGCCCTAAGTTATATTATCAATTGCGACATCTTGATTACTATTGGCCTACCATGTTTGACGACGCCATGAAATTTGCAAAAAGGTGTCACGAGTGCCAGGTACATGGTAATTTCATACATCAACCCCATGAGTCGTTGCATCCCACAAATATTGCATGGCCGTTTGAAATGTGGGGAATGGACATAGTAGGACCTATTAATCCGCCATCATCAAAGGGTCATAAATTTATCCTGGCTGCCACCGATTACTTCTCTAAATGGGCTGAGTTTATACCATTAAAAGAGGATAAGGGAGAGCACGTGGAGCACTTCATAAGAACACACCTCATATATCGCTTCGGAGTTCCTTCCTGTATCATGTCTGACAATGGGGGACCATTCAAAAATAAGCATGTCGATAAGTTATGCTCGAAATTCAAAATAATTCATCACTATTCTACGGCTTATAATCTGGCAGCTAATGGACAAGCGGAAGCTTTTAATAAAACCCTCTGCAAATTGTTAAAGAAAGTCGTGTCTAGAAATAAGCGTGAGTGGCATGAGAAACTTCTTGAGGCCTTGTGGGCTTATAGAACCACGACACGTACACCGACGGGAATGACACCATACTCCCTCGTATTTGGAGGAGAAGCAGTTCTACCACTAGAAGTACAAATTACTTCGCTCAGAGTGGCTGTTCGAGAGAAACTTTCGGAAGAGGAGGCCATAAAATTACGCCTCGGTGAACTCGAAATGCTTGAAGGGAAACGTCTTCAGGCATTACAAAATTTGGAAGCTTATCAGGCTAGAATGTCGCGTGCTTTTGACAAGCGCGTTAAAAGGAGATCATTCAAGCAAGGAGACCTAGTGCTCGCCGTCATTCGTCCAATGAATGTTACACGACGGATGGGAGGAAAGTTCGAGCCAAAATGGGAGGGTCCCTACATCTAGTGGTGCATACAGGATAATTTCCCCTGACGGCGAGTATTGCCCGCCACCGATAAATGGAAAATTCCTTAAGCGCTACTATGCTTGAGTATAAAAAACAAAATGATACTCCATACCCTCATGAGTGTAAACTGGGGCACAAACAAAAAGACTCCAACGACTTACGAGTATAAACTGTGATGGGAAAAAAATCGAATCATCATACTTACTCCATACCCTCATGAGTGTAAACTGGAGCACACCAAAAAAAAGATACTCCAACAACTTACGAGTATAAACTGTGATGAAACAAAAGGATCATCCAAAATACTCCACACCCTTACGAGTATAAACTAGGGCACAAAAAAAACTCCAATGACTTACGAGTATAAACTGTGACGTAAAAAAAAGTAATAAAAAAATATAAACATCAAGCAGGCTCCAGACTTCATCATAAGCTTAAACGTCGTACAAAAAATAGTACGCACATGCATTTATATAAAAAAAATAGAATAAAAATATAAGGCTTCAGGCCATACACAACGATAGTGTAAATAAATAAGGATGCTTCAACGTCAACACTGGCGTACTAGCACATCATGCATAAAATTCGGAGTTCCCACGTGAATAAACAAAGTACTGCTACATTTGAAGTGAAACTGAGTACTGAACCTAAAATGATTCAAAGGGAAATGATAAATTGAAATGGCTAAATAATAATTAAAAAAACTAAGCGAAGTCTAGGCCTTCTCAAGGAGCTCGCCAGTTCTGCACGCTGTTCAACAAATGACTTGCTTCAGTCTTTAATTTTGCCGTCTTTTGTTCAAATTCAGCAAGCCTTGTACGCTTGCCGGCGTTGGTGTCCTGCAGACTCTTCACCAAGTGCTTCAGTTCAGATTGATGGGCATTATGTGCTTGTCGGCGCTGTTCCCTCTCTAGTTTAAGCTTCTGCAAACTGGCGGTAGCCTCCTTAAGCCGCACCTTAAGCGCTGCTTCCTGCACCTCCATTTCAGCACACTTCTTGTATAGGTCAGATAAATCCCCAATTGCAGCCATGGAAACTTCATGGACGGACTTAATTTTAAGCTCGACTTCAGCAGCAGCATGTTCATCTCGCTCGGATCCCTTCGTGAACTCAGTCTGGCCAACCTCCAATTTCTTGGAAAGGTCAATAAGCCCGACCAACATGGCATGCACCTTAGCTACCTCAGGTACTTGCTTGGGCAACGTCTGAGAAACGCTCTCAAGCATGATGCGTCGCTTGGTATCGGGTAGAGTCATTCAGTCCTTCGAGGGCTCGTTTCACCATGGTATCCGTGGCATCTATAAACGTGTCTTTGACAAAGCTGCAGTACATCTGTGCGCCTTCCCCTGATACAACCGTCATTACAGGGTCTCGCGAATGGTAACTTGCTTGTTCGCAACCTAAAAAAAATAAGTGAAGAGTCGTGAAAATTTGATGATAATGATGGTTCATAGACACGGCCAATTAAATAAATGCATAAGTAAATAAACTACCAGGTAAAGTTGACAAGAAATCAAGAGCATTAGGGGTATGGGGCACAGCTTCGGTCACACCCGGGCTGGAAGGTGGACGACTTGCGCCACACTCGCCAGCGGTATAATCCTCGACGGATAAATCGAAGAGGTCACCAAGGCCATTGTCCTTTTCTCCTGTGAGAACGTGAGCAAAATCTTCATCATTAACCAAGTTACTGAGTTCGACATCTAATGACAGACTGTCCAATGTTATTGGTTCAGAAAAATCACATTCATGGGAAAAGTCAAGTTTGCGCTTGAGGGGGAGCCTCTCTTCCTCGTCAGCATGAGTGGGCGATAAATTTCTACGCTTCTATCCGCTGGTGGCCGGGGCAGTTTCTGGAGGATCATCACTACCCACTAGCACTGGATGAGCAGAGAAAGAACCAGCTGCAACAATAGACTTTGGTATGCCACTTTGCTGCGGCCACATATATAAAAGGATAATATTATTAGTACTGGTTAGTACAATAAAGAAATAGATAAATTTTACGCGGACCATTAGTTCACCTCTTTGGATTTCATGGGTTGAGTAGAGCAACGTCTTGTAAGTAGCTATGGAGGATCGGCATCCAGTGATCTTTGACACGTGCTTCCTCCTGTTCAATGACACCAATATGCTGGTCCCGGTGCTCATCAGCCACCCTTCTTACTACCTTAAAATCCTCATCAGACAATGGACGAACTCTAATATGGCGTTGCAGTGCGGACCTATTTTTTCTCCTTTCATTATAAGGGACCTTCCCATTCAAATTACCATTGCGAAGTTGGTCAAATACATCAGCGAATGGCTTCAGAAATTCATGTAGCCAATTTGCCCATGCCACAGATGAGTCACCGCCGCGAGAATCGTCTGGAATGGGGCGTGGATCCTCCGCATCCCGCAATAAATGAAGCCAAAAGGCATATGCAATACCTATATCATGTCTTGTATACAGACTGGTGAAGGGAGGAAAAGGCACCACTTGGTCAAGCCTAAATTGTCTTGTTACTCTGTCAGGATGATAAGGTTCCGCTATAAATTCTTCAACACGCCTCCATGGAAGCATACCCCGACGTATGGAAATTTGGAAAACCCGATTCAGATGACCTACATTTTCTAATTTAGAGAAACTGTAGGGGTGCCATGAGATCTGGGTGTGCTTTCTAAGAAGTTTGTGTGCTGAGTCATGATCATGGAAAAGTGGAGTTCTAGACAGTGTTCCACATTTTTGGTTTTGGAGCTGGATGTTTATAGAATGGGAGTGATTTGGTGCTAGATTTATTCCCAAAAACCTTCCTTAAGTATATACCTATCCATCCGATCAGATAGTGGACTTGCCATGCCCTTTTCAAAAAGGAGGGACCAATGGGATGAGTACTGATCAGCCGAAGCGAATAGTATAAGGAGCAAAGGGCCGGCGGAGCTAAGGATATGCGACGCCCTATTGTGATCCAAGAGGCCATCACTAATACCCCGGGACGAATATATGGCCCTCCACCTGGAACAACAAAGCGACAGAGCCAAATAGTAATATAGGCTGCAGTGTAGAGGCGCTCGTCTTGGAGACTATTGATAAAGAATGTGTCGTTTAGACGATTGTGGAAGTAATCGCACCATTCCCGAAAGCCTACATTGCCGCTTTCGGAGAGTTTGTTCCATATGTCAAGGAGTTGTGGCAAAAAGCTGGGGTACAACAACAGAGAAGGATCCAGTTCATGAGTAGGGGGTATAAATTCTTCATACGGATCACCATCTAAGGGTAGCCCAGCCATTTGGTTCATATCAAGAAGAGTCATTATGCGTTCACCACAGGGGAATAAGAACGTGTTAGTGTTAGGATCCCAGTGCTCTAACAAAGCCCTCAGAAGCGGGGGAGATACAGAGTACTCACCCAAAGAGCAGTAAATGGCTCCATAGATATAGTCAGTGTTCTCTTCACTACCTTTCAAATGCATGGAATAATTCTTCAAAATGTTAGTTCCCCATTCAACGTACCCAGGGGGAGCTATTGAATATTCAACCTCGTGGAATTCCCAACCTAATCCTTTGGATATCATGTGAGTCCCGAGGGTGACAGCTGTATCGACTCTAGGATGAGGAGCGACAGGATAATAGCACTGCGCTATGAAGGAGCGGCCTGATGTCCACCCTCGCCTAGAATATTCAGGATTTCCTTGGGGTGTCAGTTGTTCCCTTATCACAGGATTGTACAACAAATTAGTATCTGGTTCAAAAAGTTGCCTCTTAGCTAGCTGCAATAGAGACATCCTATGGACTTCATCCGGCTCCATCTATATGCAAGGAAAATATGCATATTGGTACATGCACCAAACACTATCGAAAGATAAAAGAACAAAAGAGAAAATACAAGATAGGAAAAAAACTTACCAAGGTGGACGTGCCCAAACAGCCAGCCCACAACAAGGATGAGAGAAGTAGTATCTACAAAAAAAATCAACGATATCAAAAGTTGGCATATACAGAATGAAAATACATGGGATGTGAGAAGAGAGGTATGCATGATTAAAGATAGTCCTCACGCATAAGAACAGTGGCATCGTCGTCGAACGACAGACGAAATCAATATATTGGCCTCCCGGAACGCCGACGATGATCAAGTCATCGATTCATATATATAAGATAAAAAAATCATCGCCGAACGACGGACGAAGCCAATATATTGGCCTCCCGGAACGCCGACGATGATCAAGTCATCGATTCATACATACATGATTAAAAAAATCATCGCCGAACGACGGACGAAGCCAATATATTGGCCTCCCGGAACGCCGACGATGATCACGTCATCGATTCATACATATATGATAAAAAAATCATCGTCGAACGACGGATGAAGCCAATATATTAGCCTCCCGGAACACCGACGATGATCAAGTCATCGACTCATATATATAAAATAAAAAAAATCACCGTCGAACGACGAACGAAGCCAATATGAAGGCTTCCTGAAACGCCAACAGTGAGCAATCTACTAATTCATGCAAATATAATAATCCCCGAGTCTAACGACGGACCAAGCCCTGGTAGAGGCTTCCCGGAACGCCGACCATGGGATCACGTAGTAAATACAGATCAAGCACATCCAGAGACCAGGGCTATATACACCCCAAAAAAAATAGTTCAATGCGTTCAGGGCATTATATCCCTGGCACTTCTAGAGAATGAGAGAAATGCAACAACGAACGAATATAATCAGACAATTTGGAAAAGTAGATTACCTAAGCAAGATTTGACCCAAGCCGTAACCTAGTCTCCTTGTCTTCCTGCACCTACGAGATAAAAAGATGGGTGATAAACTAAATGAGCACCCAAGACATTAAAAGATAAATCATGGCTTAATAATGAGAGAGCTGAAGGGGCATACTCAAGCTGGACGAATCAATAGTTTCCCACACAGAGGTGCATCTTGTGAGGAATTGAAAGCAATCTGGGAGCAATGAAATAGCAAACCAATCAACCAATGAATTGATCTAGGTACTAGCGAAGCAATCTACAGTTTGCTAGCCCATGAAAAGAATTGCATCCGCGGCCGGACGGAATCAAACCTTTTTCTCCAACGTCTCCTGCCTATCTAAAGAATCGCGTCCACGGCCGGACGGAAGCAGACCTTTTCTCGTATGTCTTCTAGCTGGTCTAAGGAAAAAGAAGAAGGCAGCTGGCTGTTTAAAAGATAGTTGAGGGGATAAGGGACGCAGTTTGTTAGCCGGATAGAGTTTGTTACCCAGCTAACCTCAAACGTGGCCTGATTTCTAGCTTGCATGGTTGCAAAATCGGTTGGCAACATGTGTAAAACAAAGGAAAATGCACAGCCACGTATAACTGGCATGCACTTGACTAAAAGGTCCAACGTTTCAAAAGTGATATTTATATCAATAAAACAGCACGATTACGTATACTCACAGGAAGTGCTCTAAACACAAGAAATATGTATAATTAAGTTTCGAGCTCTGGGTCCAAAAAAAAATCGCTTCGAACCCAGACCTCGAGGGGCATCTGTTGACATAGATTTTAACCAAAATAAATTAAAATGTATGAATCACATAAAATATAAATGCAAAACGGCAAAAATCTGTTTGACATAGATTTTGATCACGTTAAATTAAAAAGGCACGAATCACATAAAATATAAATGCAAAACGGCAAAAAAAGGATAATCAATTAAAAAAGGATAATCAATCGCTCAAAATGAGGAATGACAAGATAGGCGTGCGATATATTTTCGAATGTCGATAATGCACGTTGCTACTGATGGCGAAAATACAAACATAAAATTGTCAGAAAAGACGCAAATATCACCAGAATGTCGACTGACTATATGATAAATGTTCGGCATCCATTGACGAGGTGAAATATTGAAGCGATGCCTAAAAAAAGGAATACATCACGCAAATGAAATATACGCATGGTGTACTTTGTCAAATAACAAATATCCATATAAGGCTGGACCGTAGGTTTCATCCAAAAAAAATTAACGTGTACGTCTACCTTAATGAGCCGCTAACTAATGGCCGATTAAGGCCAGCCCATTAAAATATGCTAGATGACATGCAAGTGGGTGACGCCAAGGCCCATACTTTGATTAGTTGATTAGAAAAAGAAAGAGTTCAGCTATCCCACCAGTCAAACTACTGGTTGCACCAATTAATAATTAAACAAATAAGTAAAAGAGGCAGCCCACGTCCCATGATCTCACACGATCCCACGAGGTGGAGAACGTGGGCACGTCCCACCGATTGGATTCCTGGTGCTGCACTCCTCCTCCTCCTATAAATACAAGGCTCCTTGGCTGCTCTAGGGGTTCGGCTCATTTTACTTCTTGGTTCTCTGGTCTCCTTCCCTCTTCTCTAGTAGCAATATTCTACTACACATTATACTACACAAAAAAGCACACCGTGAGAAAAGGAAGCAAGGGGAGGAATCTTGGTTGGTTCCAAGAAGGAAGAAGGTGAGATATGATACTACCCTCATACCCTTAGTTTCGGCCGTTTGGTTCGAATCAAGGAATCCTTTCCCCTCATCCATGAACTCTCGTCCTTAGTTTCGGCCATTCTGGTTCGGATCAAGGATTCTCTCTCCCTCACTTCAGGAAATCATGTCCTTAGTTTCGGCCATTTTGGTTCGGATCAAGGAAAATACATATCATGAAATCATATCCTTAGTTTCGGCCATTTTGGTTCGGATCAAGGAAAATAGAATGAAATCATATCCTTAGTTTCGGTCATTTTGGTTCGGATCAAGGAAAATACATATCATGAAATCATATCCTTAGTTTCGGCCATTCTTTTGGTTCGGATCAAGGAACATAAAACTCATAAAATTATACCCTTAGTTTCGGCCTTGTGGTTCGGATCAAGGAATATAATTCATAAAACATTGTCCTTAGGTTCGGCCTTGTGGTTCGAATCAAGGAATATGTATATCATGAAATTATGCCCCTTAGGTTCGGCCTTTTGGTTCGGATCGAGGAATATGCATACAATGAAATCATGCCCTTAGGTTCGGCCTTTTGGTTCGGATCAAGGAATATAAACCCATAAAATCATGCCCTTAGGTTCGCCCCTTTTGGGTTCGGATCGAGGAATCTAGATACTACATGAAATCGGGGATTCGCATGTTCATGTAGATATGCCCTTAGTTTTGGCCATGTGGTTCAAATCAAGTATGCATATTTTTCTTCACGTAGACATGTCGTGATTGGGGAACATATAAAATGCTCTAAGCATGGGTTCTTTCGTGTTCATAAAGCACATCTCGCGCATGGGTTCTTTCTTCTCACGAGGATGAATTCCGTGGCATAAGTCAACAAAATGCAAAATACCATATGACATGGGTTCTCTCATGAATCCCATGGCATAATAAAAATTGTAGTATGGCGTGGGTTCTTTCAAACGAATTCCGTGACATATACCATCAACCAAACAAAACGGAACTTTTGCTCTAAGCATGGGTTCTCCTATATGAATTCCATGACGTGGGTTACAAATATTGAAAATATATGCATCCAAATATGGGGCCAGATTAAGCCTCGCCAAAATCAAACTTCATTTACACCATAACATAAATGAAGTCAAGCACGAACAAAATATGTTGCATGCATGGTAAAGAAACATATGACATAATATCAAACATAATGTCATTGAAGAAAACCTACGCGGATAAACTTCAAGTTCCCCCAGGCCGGAGTTCAGCGTCGATCGCGAGGAGGATTCCTTTTATTTTATTTTATTGTAGCATATTGTAATAGGCATGTGATGTAATCCTATGTAATAGAAATGTCGGAATTCCTAATCATGGGTTTTCTCTTCGGAGATGTAATTAACAGAATTTTTATGTAAATGTAAGGGTTCTGGAAATAATGTACCTGCAATGTTTGATTCTACTTTTATTTTATGCATTTAAATTTCACTCTGTATCAATGACGTGGACGCGTGTCTCACGCCCGCCATTTTCCCGTCATCAAAGACGCATGCAAACTCCGTTTTCGATGAACTCAAGCTTGTCATCAAGATGACCATAAGCTCTAAGACTCACAAAGAGAACCAAACAAGAACCAAGAAACATGATGCAAGGATGCAATGGTTTGATCTCTCGACGAACGATACGATCAAGCTACTCACTTGAGAGCCCCCCTTGATAGTACGGCTATCGATCCTATAACCCGGTCTCCAAACTATCACCATGAGACCGGTAAAATATAAAACCTATCAAGGGCAAACATTTGCCTTGCACGAAGTCCACTTGAGCTAGATGATGACGATCTTGACTCCCTCAAGTTGGACCACCTTTCTTCATTGCATTCGCTCGATGAAGACTAGTTGATTGCTCCCCCATACTCCACTATGGGTGAGCCACTCTTTGGCACATCTTCACAAGTCCATTGATACAATAATGGACGGCAAGCTACAAGCATGATTTCTTCGTGATGCTCCACTTGAACTTGCACAACACAACCTTGATTTGATGTCATCCTCCATGGGTTGTATGTGATCTTCCTCTTGACGCAAGCCCATGGAAGATAACCTAACCCCACATAGAACTCTCACAAAGACCATGGGTTAGTACACAAAGCATAATTGACAATGCTTACCATACCATGGGATCGCTTGATCCCTCTTGGTACATCTTCTACGCTTTGTGTGTTGATCAACTTGAAACACTCTCTGTACTTAGTCTTGATCAACCTTGAATCTTTCCAACTCTATTCATTTGGATGATGTAAGACCAATCATTGGATAATTCCTTAATAGCACCTCGGTCATCACAAACTCTCCTTGAAACCAACAAATGGACTCCAAAAAAAAGCCTATGGACAAACCCTTCAAAAATAACTCAAGGCAACCATTAGTCCATAGAGATTGTCATCAATTACCAAAACCAAACATGGGGGCACCGCATGTTCTTTCAATCTCCCCCATTTTGGTAATTAATGACAATCACTTTCAAGAGAGTTTATATAAGGAATTATGCATCACCATACCATGCAACAATAATGTATGCGCATGAGATGCAAAAGTTTAGGAACAAAACCAAAGCAAGAAGAGATGACTCTCTAAACTTCTCCACAAAACTCTCTGAAACTTCTCCCCCATTGGCATCGATTGCCAAAATGGGCGAAAGGCTTCGAAGGCCAATATAACTTGTGTTCCTCCATAAATTGTCTATTTCTCAACTTGAGAGTGGAATGCAATACACATATCCAACGGTCAATACTTGGAGGAAGACAAACTATATTGAGGCCCAAAGATTGCCAAAAGAATGACATGCCACAAAGGCATAACAAAGAGAGAAACAAGAACTCAAGCAATCAAACGATACCAATTGAAGCAAGCTATCAAAAGATACCAATTGAAACAACTAGACTAATGATCCTACATGCCACATGAATAAAAGGTATTATGATATGAGCAAAGGAGTGTTCTAGAGAAACTAGAGAAGCTCCCCTTGTTTTGTGCACAATTTAGTTTTGCAATTGCATACAACGAGCACAAAATAGGATTGTCACTCCCCCAAGATCAATAGAACCTCACGACAAGTGCAAGAGACCAACGAAGCGTTCTAAAAGACACTAGTGAAGTTCCCCATGATTTGTGCGCTCCTTAGAATATTTGCATTAGGATACCAAGTGCACAAAATAGGATCATCACTCCCCCAAAATCGATAGAATCTCACAACAAGTGCAAGTGAGCATGTAGGAAACAAAGCCTAGCACTTCCAAAAAAACAAATAGTTGAGCAACATATAAAAGAGGCAACTTGGAAATAGGTTCAACCAAAAAGATGTGTGTGAGTCATGGCAAAGCACTTGAGGAGACTAATATAAGGATGAGCATTAAGCATCAACATAGTCTTTAATAGTTGACATACAAGGTGCATGACATCTCCTTCTCACACACACCAAGCAAATGGATTCACAAGCTCACTAAAAAGAGAAAATTTAACCAAGCTTGTGACAACCCATGGTGAAGATAGAAAATGAAAGCCTCATCAAGACGAGGGATACCAATTAAATGGCAAGCTTTGTCAAGACAAGCATGAGGAAAATGATCTTCATCACAAAAGAGTGCATCAAGATGCAACGATATAAGATCCGCACTCAAGACACACACCTTCAAGGAGCCACCAAAGAAATAATACAAGAAAGAAAAGGTGGACGCGAAGGAAGGGGATATCAATTAGATATGAAACTTCTCTCAAGTGTATAGGATTCTAGGTAGATGAGATCATGATGATATCAATCCACAAAGAAGGATGTGCACATGAAATTGTTGCAAAAGGGAAAGAATAAGATATCCACAAGGAAGTCATAAATATACCAATAAGATATTTGCTTGAAGGCATAGCACATGGCTAGATATGGTCTTATTGTATATAAATGAGTTCCAACCACACGAGCATCAAAGACATCACAACTAGCAACAAGAGATCATTGTTGGGATGCTTTGAGAAAGGAAACAAGTATCACAAGAAAGAATGAATTACATGCCATGATACAACATACACAAGGTTGATGCAAGAAATGTGTGCATGAAGTAGATGATGATACTTGTTACCGAGATACCATTGGAAGGATGTAGTAGATACCAATTGAAGGTGGATAGTAGTTCATTGATCATCCTAGCTTGACTCCAATAAGCACATGGTGACAACACCTCCCTTGTTAGTGAGCCGAGCATCCAATGCATCTCCAATTGTTCCTAGAAGAACAACACAAACTAAACGGTACCCAAACTCATTGGGACCAAAGAGTTAGAAACAATTGTATAGGACAAAATCCACATATATATGTGCATATAGAGAAGGAAATGAATTTCATGCACATCTCATCCAATTTGAGACTTGGTGGAGTTTCCCTATATATTGGGTCAAATAAAGAAAGCATGCCACAGAGACTACATGAAGTAAAAATGCATGCTCAAGACCTTCAAGAACCAATACCAAATGACAAAGAAAAACCAAGTGAAGAAAAGATACCAAATGAATAAAACATCACTTGGAGGATATCCATAAAAGATACATCAAGGAATGAGATATCCATTGATACACTCGAAATAAAAGATATCAAACTCCCAAAAGAGAGGATGGTTCCAAACAAACCAAGCTCTCTACAAAGTTTCATGATGGCACAAAGTACCAAAACGAAAACGGCTTGCCTTCCACCAACACACACTTGACAAGGATCGCAAGATGAGAGTTTTATAGAAAATAGGATAGCTCCCCCAAGACTAGTGCATTATAGAGAATTTGCATTTGAATACAAAATGCACAAGGTGGGATCACCACTTTCACTATATCTAGAAAACACTAGACAAGATCAAAAATAAACAAGATCCACAAGTGGTATGGAAGACAAAGGGAATTGATACATTCCTTGGCAAGAGAAAAGGCAAATAAAAGCAAAAGCCAATGTAAAGATGATCAATAAATTCTACCACACAAGTGAGTACCAATTGTCAAAAGACAAGAAGTAAATGGAAATAATTCCCGGTGGTAGATAGCAAGGATATCTGACATCATCTTCACACCAAACAAAAAGCAAATTGCAACTTGTAGAGCTAATATGACACCTAGGAACAAGATAATTTACAATATCAACTCTAGGTGACAATATCTCAAATGTACACATTTTCTAGGCTAGTAGTATACACATAGCATATTACTCCCCCATAATGTGATACCAATTAAGGGTAAACAAGAGGCAAATAAAAGGATCCAACAAGAGATAATTAATGGACTATTTAGAATTTGAATTTCTCATGAGAAGATATACCACATAGTGACTAGATAATCTTGAAATATCAATACTAGATGGTATTACTCATGTACACACATTTATAGGATTGTGAGGTGCACAAAGCACATCACTCCCCCATAATGGGATATTCCATTAATCTCTCGCAAGAGCCAACTAAGATACAAACAAGATGCACAAAGGCTCAACGAACGACACACATGTACATGAAGTGCAAACCAACACACACAAAGGCAATTTGGAGACACATCATATACAAACACATGCAAGGAACAAAACCAAAACATGCAAGGGGGCAAGTAACCTTCAATGTAAGCAATTTAAGTACAAGTTACCGCAAGGAGGCACATTGGATATAATATATAAGCTTGATGATTCAATTGACTTGGCTTGAGACAATAAGAGTGATGAAGTCCCCTTAATTCTTCATAATGTAGCCAAGTCTCCAATGTCCTCCAACATCACCTATTGATCAAGTTTGAGCTTGTTGGTCCCCAACCAAGTTGGGTCCTAAGAGGTTAGTCACAATAGGCTTGGCTACCCAAATGGTTTTTTGCTTCAAACCACTTTGAGTACCAACAAACTTGGCAACCACATTGCCAAAGCCAACCTTATCCTTCCCAAGAGAATAGACATCATCAATAATAATTGGGTTGGATAAGATACCACTAGTGCATGAAGAAGCGAGGTGACCTTTCTCACGACATAGGTAGCAACGTGTAACACCCCGCATGTAACTTGCCATATTTGTAACTCTGACTCTTGCCATTTTTAGCTATGTGTTATGATATTCCCTCCGTGGTTGGGTTTTGTTTGTCGTTTTGTATTTTGTTCATGTCATGCATTTCATATCATGTCATCATGTGCATTGCATTTGCATACGTGTTCGTCTCGTGCATCCGAACATTTTTCCCGTTGTCCGTTTTGCAATCCGGCGCTCCCATCTCCTCCGGCGCACCCCTCTTGTTTTCTTTCGTGAGCGGGTGTCAAACATTCTCGGAATGGACCGAGGCTTGTCATGTGGCCTTAGTATACCACCGGTAGGCCACCGGTCAAGTTTCGTTCCATTTGAAGGTCGTTTGGTACTCCAACGGTTAACCGGGCATCCGCAATGTCCATTTGTGTGTTGCAGCAAAACCCCCCTCAAAACAGCCAAAAACCCACCAAACTCTCTTCCATGCTGTAGGTCGTTCGATCACGATCGTGTGGGCGAAAACCGCACCTCATTTGGAGCCTCCAAACTCCCTCTACCTATTTATATGTGACCCTCCCGAAAAACATTCTCAGATAAACCCTAGACCCGCTTCCTCTCCGCCGCCGGACACGTCCGGGCGGAGCAAAACATTCTCAGATAAACCCTAGACCCGCTTCCTCTCCGCCGCCGGACACGTCCGGGCGGAGCCGGACGCGTCCACCTCCACCGCCGCCGCCACGTGGCACGCCACCGCGCCCCGCGCCGCCGCGGCCCGCCGGGCCCGAGGACGGCCCACCCGCGCGCGACCGGGCCCCGAGCCGCCGCCCGCCGCCTCCGCCGTGCCCCGCCGCCGCCGGCGCTGCCGTCCCTGTCGCCTTGCCGCTCGCCGTCGTGCCCGCCGCCTCGCCCGTCGCCGGCGTGCCCGCGCGAGCCCGGCCGGCGCCGCCGGCGCCCCCTCCTCCGGCCGCCGGTGCCTCGTCCTCTCCTTCCTCCGTCGCCGGCCGCCATCTCCGGCCACCGCCCGTCGAGCTCGAGCCCCCATCGCCAGATCTCGATCCAGTAGAGTGCGTTGACTTTTCCCGAGCCCCCCAAAAATTCCTGTCATTTGATTTTGATGATATGTGCCCCTGTTCAACATTGCATAACTCTTTGCATATAGTTCCACTTCGCGCGTGTAATATGTCAAATTGTTCGTATCGTGATGCTCTACATTTTGTTCAATTGCACCATGTTTATTAGAGGTCATCTTGATGCCCAAATCTCTGTTGCAAAAGGGCTAGTTGCCGTTATCTGCTGGTACTTAACAGAACTTGGAGATTTGTCATTTTTGTATCATTTAATCTGTGCATCTTATGGACATGAGTTATACATGTGTTTTGTTGCATGCCATGCCATCTTTCCAGTGGTATATGCCATGTATTTTTGTGATCTCTGTGGTGACTAGCACAAGTATGCAAACTAGGCCCCGTAATGTTTCTGATTTCAGGGACTTAGTGTTTTCTCCAAGTCCTTGTCTGCTGTTATTTTGTTGCCATGTAAACTTGATGCTACAGAGAGATCCATGCATATTTTGGTGATGTTCAGTAAGGATGTTTTGTAGATATTGTTGTAATTGATCTATTACTGCCCTTGTTTGCAATTATGGAGTGCCATAGAATGACTCAATCTTGCTCTACTTTTGCTATAAAATATTTCTGGCAGATTCTTAACATGATATGCAATTTTGCAAGCTTATTGTAGTTGATCCATACATGCTATGTATTTTCTCTTGCCATGGATAGCTTCATAAACATGCCATCTAGCTGTAGGTATGCTTGTTTTGTCATGTATTGCTTTGTGGTGAGTGCATCAAGCTCACCAAGAGGCCTTCATATTGTTGTTTCTGCCATGCTCTGTTTTCTGCTAAGTCTGGAACCTGTTAACGAAAATTGCTATGTTTACAAGGTTGCCATCATATCTTCTGGTCCTGTTTGGCTTATGGTCAGTAAGGGACTTTTGTCATATGCATTTAGTAGAATAGTGCCATGCCTTGTTTTTCTATGTTAAGTTCATGTAGCTTGTTGATTTCATGCTCTAAACATTGCTACCTGATGCTGTTTTCTGCCATGTCCAGTAATTTCACCAAGTCTGTGATCCTGTTATCTTTTGCACTTTTGCCATACTTGTTTGAGCTTGTTATGTTGTGAACTAGCCGTAGCTCAGTGTTCATATTTTGTCAAGCATCTCCTGTAGATTACTGTCATATGCTTTGTTACTATGTTGGACTGCTGTAGCTTTGTTACTTGTTGCATTCTAAGTGCTATCATGCTGTTAATCGCAGATTCGTGTCAATTCTTGTTTTGTTTGCCATTTGCAAACCGTGCATCCGTTTCCGGTGATCTTTATATCGATTTCGACCGAAATCATCTCATCTTTCCAGTGGCATGCTTGGTTTTCCAAGTTATTGCCTTGTTCATCATTTTCCTTCCGGAGCACGCATATGCATCGCATATCATATCTTGCATATCATACATGTTTTGCATCATGTTGCTTGTGCATTTCTCGTGATTGATTGTGGTTCCCTTGCTTGTGTTATTGTCTTGGGTAGAGCCAGGAGACGAGTTCGTGAACGAGGAACCTGTTGAGTACGCTTACGAGGATCAAGCTTTCGACAACTCTGAGAACCTTGCAGGCAAGATGACCACCCCTCGAAATCACTTCTATCTTTGCTTTGCTAGTTATTCGCTCTATTGCCATGCTGCGCTACCTATCACTTGCTATATCATGCCTCCCATATTGCCATGTTAGCCTCTAACCATCCTTTCCTAGCAAACCGTTGTTTGGCTAAGTTACCGCTTTTGCTCAGCCCTTCTTATAGCATTGCTAGTTGCAGGTGAAGTTGAAGTTTGTTCCATGTCAGAACATGGATATGTTGGGATATCACAATATCTTTTATTTAATTAATGCATCTATATATTTGGTAAAGGGTGGAAGGCTCGGCCTTATGCCTGGTGTTTTGTTCCACTCTTGCCGCCCTAGTTTCTGTCTTACCGGTATTATGTTCCTTGAGTTGCGTTCCTTACGCGGTCGGGTGATTTATGGGACCCCCTTGACAGTTCGCCTTGAATAAAACTCCTCCAACAAGGCCCAACCTTAGTTTTACCATTTGCCACCTAAGCCTTTTTCCCCCGGGTTTTCTAGAGCCCGAGGGTCATCTTTATTTTAAACCCCCGGGCCAGTGTTCCTCTGAGTGCTGGTCCAAACTAGAGCCCTTTGCAGCGCCACCTTGGGGAAACTCGAGGATTGGTTTTAGTTGTACGGACTGCTCATCCAGTGTGCCCTGAGAACGAGATATGTGCAGCTCCTATTGGGATTTGTCGGCACATTCGGGCGGCTTTGCTGGTCTTGTTTTACCATTGTCGAAATGTCTTGTAAACCGGGATTCCGAGACTGATCGGGTCTTTCCGGGAGAAGGTTTATCCTTCGTTGACCGTGAGAGCTTATGATGGGCTAAGTTGGGACACCCCTGCAGGGTATTATCTTTCGAAAGCCGTGCCCGCGGTTATGAGGCAGATGGGAATTTGTTAATGTCCGGTTGTAGAGAACTTGTCACTTGACCCAGTTAAAAGACATCAATTGTGTGTGTAGCCGTGATGGTCTCTTCTCGACGGAGTCCGGGAAGTGAACCCGGTTTGAGTTATGAATGACGTAAGTCGGAGTTCAGGATCACTTCTTGATCATTGTTAGATGACGACCGTTCCGTTGCTTCTCTTCTCGCTCTCAGTTGCGTATGTTAGCCACCATATATGCTTATTGCCGCTGCAGCTCCACCTCATTACACCATCTTTTCCTATAAGCTTAAATAGTCTTGATCTCGCGGGTGTGAGATTGCTGAGTCCTCGTGACTCACAGATTCTACCAACACAGTTGCAGGTGCCGACGATGCCAGTGCAGATGATGGGATCGATCTCAAGTGGGAGTTCAATGAGGAACGTGGTCGTTACTATGTGTCTTTTCCTGATGATCAGTAGTGGAGCCCAGTTGGGACGATCGGGGACCTAGCATTTGGGGTTGTCTTATTTTCATCTGGATTTTGACCGTAGTCGGTCTATATGTATGTATTTTGAATGATGTATGATTTATATTTATGAATTGTGTGAAGTGGCGATTGTAAGCCAACTCTTTATCCCATTCTTGTTCATTACATGGGATTGTGTAAAGATGACCCTTCTTGCGACAAAACCACTATGCGGTTATGCCTCTAAGTCGTGCCTCGACACGTGGGAGATATAGCCGCATCGTGGGCGTTACACAACGTCTACTCTTCACTTTCTTCTCACTTGATTTCTCAACTTGAGAAGCATTAGCTTGAGTCTTCTTGGGAGGAGGCCTTTCTTCAACTTGAGGTTGAGCATGAGAATGCACTTGTAGCCGCTTCCCTTGTTTCTTGTCACTAATGGCCTTCTTCTTCAATGGGCAAGATCTAACATGATGCCCTTCAATTTTGCACTTGAAGCAAATAATCTTGGCCGAACTCTTGACTTGTTTTTGGCCCTTCTTGTTGTTGCTCTTGGACTTCTTCTTCTTATTGGAGTTGAATCCAAGTCCACCTTTGTCATTGGGGGATTTTTGTACACTCAAGATATTGTTGAGTGTGGCATTCCCTTCATGACACTTTTCCAAATCTTTCTTCAAGGAAGTGGCTTGGGCCTTGAGCTCTTTGATTTCCTCTACATGGTTAGTCTCAACACAAGCACTAGAGGAAGTATAAGCTTCATCTTTAGAGCAACAAGGCAAGGAAAGCAATTCATCACAAGATGTACCAATGTTATGCATGGAGGAATCGCGAGGACTAGCATAAGGCAATATAGCATTTTGAATAAAAGTAGTGCTAGTATCCACATGAGGCTCACTAGATGTTACCTTAGCAATCATGGCCTCATGTGCTATCTTTAGCACATTATGGGATACTAGAAGATCATCATGAGAGCTTGAGAGCTTTTCATGGCTTTCTTCCAATTTCCCATAATTGCTAGATAGCAACTCAAGTTGAGCCCGTAGCTCAATGTTCTCCTTCAAAATGGATGCTTCACAAGTAATAGAGTTAGTAGCACAAGCATCATCATTAACAACAATAGGAGAGGACAACTTGTCAATCTCTTTTAAATAAGAAGCTTCAAGTTGATCATGAGACTCGGTGAGTTTGATGAGCTCACCCTTGATGACCCTTGAGCCATTTTCGAGGTGCTCAAATCCTCAAGGAGTCTAGCATGAGCAACTTCAAGCTTAGCATTTTTAGTTTCAAAAACATTGGCCACCTCAAGAGCTCTATCACGAGATTCCTTCACTCTAGATAATTCTAGAGCAAAAGTCTCCTCAAGAGATCCCTTGGTGGTTTGTTCAAGTTCAAGAGCTTGAGAGAGGTCTGCAATCTCATTAGTGTAATCATGCTCATGACCTTCCATTTTATCAATGGTGACCTCATGCTCCTCAAGACGAGATTCCAACTCATCAATATATTTCTTGCCCTCAATAGCAATAGACATGATTTCCATGAAGTTGGAACGAGCAATTTTATTCTTATGAAGAGCTTTAAAAATCATTTCTCCCTTAATTTTTAAGGAGGCAACGGTATCATTCTCTTCATCACTAACATCATCACAAGATATATTGGGATTCAAAGTGGGAGATACCTTTGAAGCCTTAGCCAGAAGGCAAAACGCAATCGATGATGATGTAGGATCCCTTGAGGCACCATTCACGACCACATCTTGTTCCATGGGGTGTTGGGTTTCCTCTACATTGTTAGCACAACAATTCGAGGAAATAGATGCATTTTTATCATGGAAACAAGACATAGCAAGCATATCATCATGAGATTTAGTAAAGCAATTTCTACATGATATGCAAGGACTATCAACACAAGCATGTGAAACATTTAGAGAGCTCGGAGTGTTGAAGTCCAAAGGTGGAGCATTGCAATAAGATAGTGATGAAGAGTCATCAATGATAAGCACACTATCATCATTGCAATGACCACCACTACTCACCATATCATTACCTTGTGGCAAACCACATGTGGGTGATGTAGTAGAACTTGAGAAAGCAACACGGCCGGAGGTGGAGGGAGAACAATCATCCCCACAAATCTTGGACACACCATATTTATCTTGAAGCTTTGTCCACAACTCATGAGCATCCCGGAACGACATGAGTTGAAATATAACTACATTGCTCAAAGCATCGAAAAGAACATTAGAAGCATGAGCATTGAGATAGATTCTCATCCTCTAAAGATAATCTTTGGGGATCCTTTGGAGGAGAAAAACCCATATCTACAATTTGCTCTAAATTTGGGTCCATGACCCTAAAGAGATTAAGCATGCGAATTACCCAAACATCAAAATTTGTGCCATCGAAACTAAGAGTGTCAGAGAATCCTAATCCCCCAGTCGACATCTTTACTCTCTAGGCCGTTAAGCCTAACAAAGAGAGACGAGGCTCTGATACCAATTGAAAGATCGTGGATGTCGCCTAGAGGGGGTGAATAGGCGCTTTAAAATAATTACGGTTGAGGCTTGAACAAATGCGGAATAAACCTAGCGGTTAATTTGTCAAGCACAAAACCTACAACAAGTAGGCTCACCTATGTGCACCAACAACGTATGATAAGCAAGAAAAACTACTTAGGTGATAGCAAGATATATGACAAGAAACAATATGGCTATCACAAAGTAAAGGGCTCGGGTAAGAGATAACCGAGGCACACGAAGACGATGATGTATCCAGAAGTTCACACCCTTGCGGATGCTAATCTCCGTTTGGAGCGGTGTGGAGGCACAATGCTCCCCAAGAAGCCACTAGGGCCACCGTAATCTCCTCACGCCCTCGCACAATGCAAGATGTCGTGATTCCACTAAGGGACCCTTGAGGGCGGTCACCGAACCCGTACAAATGGCAACCCTTGGGGGCGGTCACCGGTACCCGTCAAATTGCTCGGGGCGATCTCCACAACCTAATTGGAGACCCCAATGCTTGCCCGGAGCTTTACACCACAATGATTGAGCTCTGAACACCACCAACCGTCTAGGGCGCCCAAGCACCCAAGAGGAACAAGCTCAAGGGTACCAAGCACCCAAGAGTAATAAGCTTCTCAACTTGTAACTTCCACGTATCACCGTGGAGAACTCAAACCGATGCACCAAATGCAGTGGCAAGGGCACACGGAGTGCCCAAGTCCTTCTCTCTCAAATCCCACTTAAGCAACTAATGCTAGGGAGGAAAATGAGAGGAAGAAGAAGAAGGAGAACACCAAGAACTCCAAGATCTAGATCCAAGGGGTTCCCCTCACATAGAGGAGAAAGTGATTGGTGGAAATGTGGATCTAGATCTCCTCTCTCTTTTCTCTCAAAAACTAGCAAGAATCCATGGAGGGATTGAGAGTTAGCAAGCTTGAAGAAGGTCAACAATGGGGGAAGAACATGAGCTCAAAGGATAAAGTTCATTGGGGAAGAAGACCCCCTTTTATAGGTGGGAAAAAATCCAACCGTTATGCTCACAGCCTGCACCGAGCGGTACTACCGCTAGGGAGGTAGTAGCCCTTTGAAACACAACAGCGAGGAGGCAAAAAAGCCAGAAGAACCGTCGGAGCGGTAGTACCGCTTGACCTCACGGTACTACCGCTACGGGTAGCGGTACTACTGCTAAGGGTAGCGGTACTACTGCTTACGAGCAGTACTAAAAAATTACATCCGTGCCTACCACCGCTGGACTTGTGACGAGATTTTGGTCCTGAGCGGAAGTAGCCACGGAAGTAGTCGTGGTAGTACCGCTCCCAAGAGCGGTACTAAAAAATTACATCTGCATCAGCCCCTTTTAAGGACACCAAAACTGACACAACTTCTGCAAACAGACTCCGAATTCGACGAAACCAAGTTTGTTGGAAAGCTAGCGACAAGGGATAAAACAATCTTGATAGAAATACCAATAAGAAGCAAATCAGAAAAGTCCCAAAATAAAATGGTGAGAAACCTTCCTCGGATAACACCGGTAAAACCTCCAACACCGAAAACATCATAGAAGACGCATGCAAACTCTGTTTTCGATGAACTCAAGCTTGTCATCAAGATGACCATAAGCTCTAAGACTCACAAAGAGAACCAAATAGGAACCAAGAAACATGGTGCAAGGATGCAATGGTTTGAGCTCTCGACGAACGATACGATCAAGCTACTCACTGGAGAGCCCCCCTTGATAGTACGGCTATTGATCCTATAACCCAGTCTCCAAACTATCACCATGACACCGGTAAAATATAAAACCTATCAAGGGCAAACCTTTGCCTTGCACGAAGTCCACTTGAGCTAGATGATGACGATCTTGACTCCCTCAAGTTGGACCACCTTTCTTGATTGCATTCGCTCGATAAAGACTAGTTGATTGCTCCCCCATACTCCACTATGGGTGAGCCACTCTTTGGCACATCTTCACAAGTCCATTGATACCATAATGGACGGCAAGCTACAAGCATGATTTCTTCGTGATGCTCTACTTGAACTTGCACAACACAACCTTGATTTGATGTCATCCTCCATGGGTTGTATGTGATCTTCCTCTTGACGCAAGCCCATGGAAGATAACCTAACCCCACATAGAACTCTCACAAAGACCATGGGTTAGTACACAAAGCATAATTGACAATGCTTACCATACCATGGGATCACTTGTTCCCTCTCGGTACATCTTCTACGTTTTGTGTGTTGATCAACTTGAAACACTCTCTGTACTTAGTCTTGATCAACCTTGGATCTTTCCAACTCTATTCATTTGGATGATGTAAGACCAATCTTTGGATAATTCCTTAATAGCACCTTGGTCATCACAAACTCTCCTTGAAACCAACAAATGGACTCAAAAAAAAGCCTATGGACAAACCCTTCAAAAATAACTCAAGGCAACCATTAGTCCATAGAGATTGTCATCAATTACCAAAACCAAACATGGGGGCACCGCATGTTCTTTCAGTGCGGCACTGCGTTGAATCTAGCAAACGCAATTCGCCCGAGCAGTGCGTGGTAGCCGCTGCGGAAGGGGACGATATCGAAGATTAACTCTTCGCTTCGGAAGATGCCCGGGGAACCAAAGACCACTTCCAGCGTGATTGAGCCGTGCAACGGGCCTCTACGCCTGGTATGACTCCTTTAAAGGTAGTCTTTGTGGGCTTGATTCGTGAGGGATTAATGCCCATTTTACGCACTGTATCCTGATAGAGCAGGTTGAGGCTGCTACCACCGTCCATTAGGACTCGTGTTAGGTGAAATCTGTCGATGATTGGGTCGGGGACCAGCGCGGCCGAACCGCCATGGCGAATACTAGTTGGATGATCTCGACGATCGAAGGTGATCGGGAATGACGACAACGGATTGAATTTCGGGGCGACTGGCTCTACCGCCTAGACGTCCCTGAGTGCTCGCTTGCGCTCCCTTTTGGGGATGTGTGTAGCATATATCATGTTCACCGTTTTCACTTGAGGGGGAAATTTCTTCTGCCCCCAAGTGTTCGGCTGCCGGGGCTCTTCGTCCTCGTCCTCGCTTTGTGATCCCTTTTCCTTGTTCTCGGCATTTAACTTGCCAGCCTGTTTAAAAACCCAACAATCCCTGTTGGTATGATTGGCTTGTTTGTCTGGGGTGCCATGTATTTGGCACGGACGGTCGAGTATGCAGTCCAAGCTGGATGGTCCCTCATTGTTCCTTTTGTAGGGCTTCTTCCGCTGGCCGGACTTGGAGCCGCTGAATCCGGCGTGAACTGCCGTGTCATCGGTGTTATCGCCATTACTTTGGAATTTGTGTTTATGGCGCCGGAGCTTGCCGGTGCTGTTTTTGGCCTCGGAGGGGCCTGCCTCGTTGGCTGTGTTTGTACTACGAGCCAGCCAACTATCCTCACCCGCGCAAAAGCGGGTCATGAGTGCCGTGAGGGCTGCCATGGATTTTGGCTTTTCTTGGCCGAGGTGGCGAGCAAGCCATTCGTCGCGGATGTTGTGTTTGAAGGCCGCTAGGGCTTCGGCATCCGGACAGTCAACGATCTGGTTCTTTTTGGTTAGGAACCTAGTCTAGAATTTTCTGGCTGATTCTCCAAGTTGTTGAACTATATGACTTAAGTCATCGGCGTCTGGTGGCCGGACATAAGTGCCTTGGAAGTTGTCAAGAAAAGCTTCTTCCAAGTCCTCCCAACTACCGATGGAATTTTCAGGTAGGCTATTTAGCCAGTGTCTAGCTGGCCCTTTTAATTTTAGTGGGAGGTATTTGATGGCGTGGAGGTCATCTCCTCGAGCCATATGTATGTGGAGAATAAAATCTTCGATCCATACTGCGGGATCGGTTGTTCCATCGTATGATTCGATATTGACGGGCTTGAACCCCTCGGGGAATTCGTGATCCACTACTTCATCTGTGAAGCAGAGAGGGTGTGCGGCGCCTCTATATCGGGCCGCGTCACGGCGCACCTCCGATGAAGTCCGTCTGCGGTTATCGGCCCGGGCGTGACTAGGTTTGTCACATCCGAATAGGTAGCCGTCATCCCGAGTCGGAAAGCGTGCTCACGATCCGGAGATTGATCTGGTGTGTCCTGCTCTACTGTTCAGTTCCTGCCAAAGGTCGTATGTATAGTCCCAAGCTGTTTTGTCTCTGTTTTTGCGGGGCGGTGGGGCGTTCTGCTGTTCGGCATGAGCTGCCGTTTTGTCCCGACCGCGGGGTGGTCGGTCCGCCGCACTGTCCCGACCACGCGGTGGTTGTTCCGCATTATGCGAGGGAGGTATGGGATCTGGTGCCTCCTCATCGAACTGAGGTAGCAGTCTGCGCTTCGGGTAACTCTTGGCTGGGCACTTGAGGCCGTATTCTTTGGCTGCCAGGACATCGGTCCATCTGTCAATGAGTAGGTCTTGATCGGCTTGGAGCTGCTGCTGCTTTTTCTTTAGGCTTCTTGCAGTAGCTATTAGCTGGCGCTTGAAGCGCTCCTACTCGAGGGGTGCCTCAGGCACGATGAAATCCTCGCTGCCAAGGCTCTCCTCATCCTCGGTGACTGGACGATAACTGTCGTCATCCGGGTCATTGGGCATGGTCTGTTTATCAGGGTTAACTTGCTCGTTGTCTTGTTCCTCCTGTTTGGATGTAGCTCCAACAGGGTCTTCATTGTTTTCGGCGTCGCCCAGACTACTATTTTCTCTGGTGCCAGTGTTGCCATCTTTTGAGCGACGAGGCTTAGAACGGCGTTTAGGGCGCCGGTGCTTGGACTGTGTCTCAGAAGGTTTATTCGCAACTGGATCTTCTTTGTCATCGTCGCTAGCTTTTGTAGGTGTGTCAACCATGTACACATCGTACGAAGAGGTGGCCGTCCAACGTCCAGTGAATGGCGGGTCTTGGCCTTGCTCCTTGTCGGCATCGTCGTCCATACCGTCGATGTCTTCGGAGCCATAGTCAAGCACGTTGGTTAAGTCATCGACAGTGGCTACGAAGTGGGTGGCGGGTGGGAAGCAAAATTCCCCATCATCAGCTTCTAGCTCGAACCGAACATAGTTCGGCTGTGAGTCCTTATCCAAGGAAAAATTCTTTAAAGAGTTTAGCACATCACCCAAAGGTGAGTGCTGGAAGATGTCTGGGGCGCTGAATTCGAAAGTCGATAACCGATCCAGCTCGGTGTCCACCGGCGTACATGGTCCGGAACTTATAGCTGGAGACGAGTCCGGAGTTTCATTGATGCAAATATTGTAGGGTGTCGAGTCTGTGTGTGGCTCCAACACTGCGGACTCTGTGGCCTCGGATGGCACGATCTGCTCCGGCTTTAAGGCCGTTGTAGCAACAGGAACCATCTCCTGGATGTGACCCGATGATAGATTTAAGTCATGTTCATCGGAGCGAGGGGGAGCGATCATCGCAGTCTCAAATCCATCGAAGATCAAGTCTCCGCGGGTGTCCGCGACGTAGTTCAAGCTTCCGAATCTGACCTGATGGCCAGGGGCGTAACTATCGATCTGCTCCAGATGGCCAAGCGAGTTGGCCCGCAGTACAAAGCCGCCGAACACGAAGATCTCTCCGGGGAGGAAGGTTTCTCCCTGGACAGTGTCACTATGGACGATCGAAGGGGCCATCCAACCTTTCGTCGACGGCACAGTGGAACTCTCAATGAAAGCACCAATGTCGGTGTCAAAACCGGCGGATCTCTGGTAGGGGGTCCCGAACTGTGCGTCTAAGGTCGATGGTTGCAGGAGACGGGGGACACGATGTTTACCCAGGTTCGGGCCCTCTCTATGGAGGTAATACCCTACTTCCTGCTTGATTGATCTTGATGAATATGAGTGTTACAAGAGTAGATCTACCACGAGATCGTAATGTCTAAACCCTAGAGGCCTAGCCTGTATGACTATGGTAATGAGTATATCCTTTCTGGACTACGCCCTCCGGTTTATATAGACACCGGAGGGATCTAGGGTTACATAGAGTCAGTTACATGAGAAAGAATCTTCATAGTTGATCGCCAAGCTTGCCTTCCACGCCAAGGAGAGTCCTATCCAGACACGGTTACAGTCTTCGGCCTTCACGTCTTCACAGCCCATCAGTCCGGCCCATGGACAATAGGCCGGACGCCCGAGGACCCCTTAGTCCAGGACTCCCTCACCCCCCCCCCCCGAGTCCGAATTGGACAAGGGGTGGGGCGGCGCCCTCCTCCTTCCTTCTCTCACCTTCCTCCTTCCTTCCCCTCCTTGTTGGACTAGGAAAGGGGGGAACCTACTCCTAGTAGGAGTAGGATTCCCCCCCTTGGGCGTGCCCCTTATGGCCGGCCGGCCCCCTCCTCCCTTCCTTTATATACGGGGGAGGGAGCACCCCATAGACACACAAGTTGATCTCTTAGCCGTGTGTGGTGCCCCCCTCCACAGTTTTCCACCTCGGTCATATTGTCGTAGTGCTTAGGCGAAGCCCTGTGTCGGTAACTTCATCATCACCGTCACCACGCCATCGTGCTGACGAAACTCTCCCTCGACCTCAGCTGGATCTAGAGTTCGAGGGACGTCACTGAGTTGAACATGTGCAGACCGCGGAGGTGCCGTGCGTTCGGTACTTAATCGGTTGGATCGCGAAGACGTTTGACTACATCAACCGCGTTACTAAACGCTTCCGCTTTCGGTCTACGAGGGTAGGTGGACACACTCTCCCCGCTCGTTGCTATGCTTCTCCTAGATAGATCTTGCGTGATCGTAGGAATTTTTTTGAAATACTACGTTCCCCGTCAGTGGCATCCGAGCCAGGTCTATGCATAGATGTTATATGCATGAGTAGAACACAAAGAGTTGTGGGCGATAATAGTCATACTGCTTACCAGCATGTCATACTTTGATTCGGCGGTATTGTTGGATGAAGCGGCCCAGATCGACATTACATGACCGCGTTCATGAGACTGGTTCTACCGCCGTGCTTTGCACACAGGTGGCTAGTGGGTGTGTGTTTCTCCAACTTTAGTTGAATCGAGTGTGACTAATGTCTATTACACAACCTTCTTCTTGTAGACGTTGTTGGGCCTCCAAGTGCAGAGGTTTGTAGGACAGTAGCAAATTCCCCTCAAGTGGATGACCTAAGGTTTATCAATCTGTGGGAGGCGTAAGATGAAGATGGTCTCTCTCAAGCAACCCTGCAACCAAATAACAAAGAGTCTCTTGTGTCCCCAACACACCCAATACAATGGTAAATTGTATAGGTGCACTAGTTCGGCGAAGAGATGGTGATACAAGTGCAATATGGATGGTAGATATAGGTTTTTGTAATCTAAAATTATAAAAACAGCAAGGTAACAAGCGATAAAAGTGAGCGCAAACGGTATTGCAATGCTAGGAAACAAGGCCTAGGGTTCATACTTTCACTAGTGCAAGTTCTCTCAACAATAATAACATAATTGGATCATATAACTATCCCTCGGCATGCAACAAAGAGTCACTCAAAAGTTACTAATAGCGGAGAACAAACAAAGATCTTATTGTAGGGTACGACACCACCTCAAAGTTATCCTTTCTAATCGATCTATTCAAGAGCCCGTAGTAAAATAACATGAAGCTATTCTTTCCGTTCGATCTATCCTAGAGTTCGTACTAGAATAACACCTTAAGACACAAATCAACCAAAACCCTAATGTCACCTAGATACTCCAATGTCACCACAAGTATCCACGTGTATGATTATACGATATGCATCACACAATCTCAGATTCATCTATTCAACCAACACAAAGAACTTCAAAGAGTGCCCCAAAGTTTCTAGCGGAGAGTCAAGACAAAAACGTGTGCCAACCCCTATGCATAAGTTCACAAGGTCACTGAACCCGCAAGTTGATCACCAAAACATACGTCAAGTAGATCGCGTGAATATCCCATTGTCACCACAGATAAGCACATGCAAGACATACATAAAGTGTTCTCAAATCCTTAAAGACTCAATCCAATAAGATAACTTCAAAGGGAAAACTCAATTCATCACAAGGAGATTGAGGGGGAGAAACATCATAAGATCCAACTATAATAGCAAAGCTCGCGGTACATCAAGATCGTGCCAATCAAGAACATGAGAGAGAGAGAGAGATCAAACACATAGCTACTGGTACATACCCTCAGCCCCGAGGGTGAACTACTCCCTCCTCGTCATGGAGAGCGCCGGGATGATGAAGATGGCCACCGGTGAGGGATCCCCCCTCCGGCAGAGTGCCGGAACAGGGTCCCGATTGGTTTTTGGTGGCTACGGAGGCTTGCGGCGGCGGAACTCCCGATCTAGGTTATTTTCTGGAGGTTTCAGTATTTATAGGAATTCTTGGCGTAGGTCTCACGTCAGGGGGGGTTTTTGAGTCGTCCACGAGATAGGGGGACGCTCCCAGGGGGGTAGGGCGCGCCCCCACCCTCGTGGACGGCTCGGGACTCTTCTGTCCCAACTCTTTTACTCCGGGGGCTTCTTTTGGTCCATAAAAAATCATCAAAAATTGGCACGTCAGTTGGACTCTGTTTGGTATTCCTTTTCTGTAGAAGTCAAAAACAAGGAAAAAACAGAAACTGGCACTGGGCTCTAGGTTAATAGGTTAGTCCGAAAAATCATATAAAATAGCATATAAATGCATCTAAGACATCCTAGATGGATAATATAATAGCATGAAACAATCAAAAATTATAGATACGTTGGAGACGTATCAAGCATCCCCAAGCTTAATTACTGCTCGTCCTCAAGTAGGTAAATGATAAAAACAGAATTTTTGATGTGGAATGCTACCTAACATATTTTTCAATGTAATTTTCTTTATTGTGGCATGAATGTTCAGATCCAAAAGATTCAAGACAAAAGTTTAATATTGATATAAAAATAATAATACTTCAAGCATACTAACCAAGCAATTATGTCTTCTCAAAATAACATAGCCAAAGAAAGCTCATCCCTACAAAATCATATAGTTTGGCCATGCTTCATTTTCGTCACACAAAATGCTCCGATCATGCACAACCCCGATGACAAGCCAAGCATTTGTTTCATACTTTAGCATTCTCAAACTTTTTCAACTTTCACGCAATATATGAGCGCGAGCCATGGACATAGCACTATAGGTGGAACAGAGTATGATGATGGAGGTTGTAAGGAGAAGACAAAAAAGGAGAAAGTCTCGCATCAACGCGGCAAATCAACAAGCTATGGAGATGTCCATCAATTGATGTCAATGCGAGGAGTAGGGATTGCCATGCAACGGATGCACTAGAGCTATAAATGTATGAAAGCTCAACAAGAGAAACTAAGTGGGTTTGCATCCAACTTGCTTGCTCACGAAGACCTAGGGCATTTTGAAGAAGCCCATCGTTGGAATACACAAGCCAAGTTCTATAATGAAAAATTCCCACTAGTATATGAAAGTGACAAATAAGAGACTCTCTATCATGAAGATCATGGTGCTACTTTGAAGCACAAGTGTGGAAAAAGGATAGTAACATTGCCCCTTCTCTCTTTTTCTCTCATTTTTTTTTGTTTGGGCCTTCTCTTTTTTTGCCTCTTTTTTTATTTTTCGTCCAAAGTCTCATCTCGACTTGTGGGAGAATCATAGTCTCCATCATCCTTTCCTCACATGGGACAATGCTCTAGTAATGAAGATCATCACACTATTATTTACTTACAACTCAAGAATTACAACTCGATACTTAGAACAAAAATATGACTCTATGTGACTGCCTCCGGCGGTGTATCGGGATGTGCAACGAATCAAGAGTGACATGTATGAAAAATTATGAACGGTGGCTTTGCCACAAATACGATGTCAACTACATGATCATGCAAGGCAATATGACAATGATGAAGCGTGTCATAATAAACGGAGCGGTGGAAAGTTGCATGGTAATATATCTCAGAATGGCTATGGAAATGCCATAATAGGTAGGTATGGTGGCTGTTTTGAGGAAGATATAAGGAGGCTTATGTGTGATAGAGCGTATCATATCACGGGGTTTGGATGCACCGGCGAAGTTTGCACCAACTCTCGAGGTGAGAAAGGGCAATGCACGGTACCGAAGAGGCTAGCAATGATGGAAGGGTGAGAGTGCGTATAATCCATGGACTCAACATTAGTCATAAAGAACTCACATACTTATTGCAAAAATCTACAAGTCATCAAAACCAAGCACTACGCGCAAGCTCCTAGGGGGATAGATTGGTAGGAAAAGACCATCGCTCGTCCCCGACCGCCACTCATAAGGAAAGCAATCAAAGAACACCTCATGCTTCAAATTGTCACACAACGGTTACCATACGTGCATGCTACGGGACTTGCAAACCTTAACACAAGTATTTCTCAATTTCACAATTACTCAACTAGCATGACTCTAATATCACCATCTTTATATCTCAAAACAATTATCAAGTATCAAACTTCTCATAGTATTTAATGCACTCTATATGAAAGTTTTTATTATACCCATCTTAGATGCCTATCATATTAGGACAAATTTTATAGCCAAAGAAAATTACCATGCTGTTCTAAAAGACTCTCAAAATAATATAAGTGAAGCATGAGAGATCAATAATTTCTATAAAATAAAACCGTGCTATAAAAGGATATAAGTGAAGCACTAGAGCAAACGACAAACTACTCCGAAAGATATAAGTGAAGATCAATGAGTAGTTGAATAATCATGTAACTATGTGAAGACTCTCTAACATTTAAGAATTTCAGATCTTGGTATTTTATTCAAACAGCAAGCAAAACAAAAGAAAATAAAATGACGCTCCAAGCAAAACACATATCATGTGGTGAATAAAAATATAGCTCCAAGTAAAGTTACCGATGAACGAAGACGAAAGAGGGGATGCCATCCGGGGCATCCCCAAGCTTAGGCTCTTGGTTGTCCTTGAATATTACCTTGGGGTGCCTTGGGCATCCCCAAGCTTAGGCTCTTGCCACTCCTTATTCCATAGTCCATCGAATCTTTACCCAAAACTTGAAAACTTCACAACACAAAACTCAACAGAAAACTCGTAAGCTCCGTTAGTATAAGAAAATAAATCACCACTTAGGTACTGTTGTGAACTCATTCTAAATTCATATTGGTGTAATATATACTGTATTCCAACTTCTCTATGGTTCATACCCTCCGATACTACTCATAGATTCATCAAAATAAGCAAACAACACAATGAAAACAGAATCTGTCAAAAACAGAACAGTCTGTAGTAATCTGTATCATTCGAATACTTCTGTAACTCCAAAAATTCTGAAATAAATTGGTGGACGTGAGGAATTTGTCTATTAATCATCTGCAAAAAGAATCAACCTAAAATCACTCTCCAGTAAAAAAATGGCAGCTAATCTCGTGAGCGCAAAAGTTTCTGTTTTTACAGCAAGATCGCAAAGACTTCACCCAAGTCTTCCCAAAGGTTCTAATTGGCACAAACACTAACTAAAACATAAAACCACATCTAAACAGAGGCTATATGAATTATTTATTACTAAACAGGAGCAAAAAGCAAAGAACAAAAATAAAAATTGGGTTGCCTCCCAACAAGCGCTAACGTTTAACGCCCCTAGCTAGGCATGATGATTTCAATGATGCTCACATAAAAGATAAGAATTGAAACATAAAGAGAGCATCATGAAGAATGTGACTAGCACATTTAAGTCTAACCCACTTCCTATGCATAGAAATTTTGTGAGCAAACTACTTATGGGAACAATAATCAACTAGCATAGGAAGGCAAAACAAGCATAACTTCGAAACTTTAAGCACATAGAGAGGAAACTTGATATTATTGCAATTCCTACAAGCATATGTTCCTCCCTCATAATAATTTTCAGTAGCATAATGAATGAATTCAACAATATAACCATCACATAAAGCATTATTTTCATGATCTACAAGCATAGAAAATTTACTACTCTCCACATATGCAAAATTCTTCTCATTCGGAATAGTATTGGGAGCAAACTCAACAAAATAACTATCATGTGAGGCATAATCCAATTGAAAATTAAAATCAAGATGACAAGTTTCATGGTTATCATTGTTCTTTATAGCATACATGTCATCACAATAATCATCATAGATGGCAACTTTTTTCCTCATCATAATCAATTGAAACCTCTTCCAAGATAGTGGAATCATTACTAAATAAAGTCATGACCTCTCCAAATCCACTTTCATCAATATAATCATCATAAATAGGAGGCATGCTTTCATCATAATAAATTTTCTCATCAAAACTTGGGGTACAAAAAATATCATCTTCATCAAACATAGCTTCCCCAAACTTGTGGCTTTGCATATCATTAGCATCATGGATACTCAAGGAATTCATACTAACAACATTGCAATCATGCTCATCATTCAAATATTTAGTGCCAAACATTCTAATGCATTCTTCTTCTAGCACTTGAGCACAATTATCGGAATCCTTATTTTCACGGAAGACATTAAAAATATGAAGCGTATGAGGCATCCTCAATTCCATTTTTTGTAGTTCTATTTCATAAACTAAACTAGTGATAAAACAAGAAACTAAAAGATCTGATTGCAAGATCTAAAGATATACCTTCAATCACTCACCTCCCCGGCAACGGTGCCAGAAATTACTTGATGTCTACTACACAACCTTCTTCTTGTAGACGTTGTTGGGCCTCCAAGTGCAGAGGTTTGTAGGACAGTAGCAAATTTCCCTCAAGTGGATGATCTAAGGTTTATCAATCCGTGGGAGGCATAGGATGAAGATGGTCTCTCTCAAGCAACCCTGCAACCAAATAACAAAGAGTCTCTTGTGTCCCCAACACACCCAATACAATGGTAAATTGTATAGGTGCACTAGTTCGGCGAAGAGATGGTGATACAAGTGCAATATGGATGGTAGATATAGGTTTTTGTAATTTAAAATTATAAAAACAGCAAGGTAACAAGCGATAAAAGTGAGCGTAAACGGTATTGCAATGCTAGGAAACAAGGCCTAGGGTTCATACTTTCACTAGTGCAAGTTCTCTCAACAATAATAACATAATTGGATCATATAACTATCCCTCAGCATGCAACAAAGAGTCACTCCAAAGTTACTAATAGCGGAGAACAAACAAAGAGATTATTGTTGGGTACGAAACCACCTCAAAGTTATCCTTTCTGATCGATCTATTCAAGAGTCGGTAGTAAAATAACACGAAGCTATTCTTTCCGTTCGATCTATCCTAGAGTTCGTACTAGAATAACACCTTAAGACACAAATCAACCAAAACCCTAATGTCACCTAGATACTCCAATGTCACCACAAGTATCCACGGGTATGATTATACGATATGCATCACACAATCTCAGATTCATCTACTCAACCAACACAAAGAACTTCAAAGAGTGCCCCAAAGTTTCTACCGGAGAGTCAAGAAAAAAACGTGTGCCAACCCCTATGCATAAGTTCACAAGGTCACTGAACCCGCAAGTTGATCACCAAAACATACATCAAGTAGATCACGTGAATATCCCATTGTCAGCACAGATAAGCACATGCAAGACATACATAAAGTGTTCTCAAATCCTTAAAGACTCAATCCGATAAGATAACTTCAAAGGGAAAACTCAATTCATCACAAGGAGATAGAGGGGGAGAAACATCATAAGATCCAACTATAATAGCAAAGCTCGCGGTACATCAAGATCGTGCCAAATCAAGAACACGAGAGAGAGAGAGAGAGATCAAACACATAGCTACTGGTACATATCCTCAGCCCCGAGGGTGAACTACTCCCTCCTCGTCATGGAGAGCGTGGGATGATGAATATGGCCACCGGTGAGGGATCCCCCCTCCGGCAGAGTGCCGGAATAGGATCCCGATTGGTTTTTGGTGGCTACAGAGGCTTGCGGCCGCAGAACTCTCGATCTAGGTTATTTTCTGGAGGTTTCAGTATTTATAGGAATTTTTGGCGTAGGTCTCACGTCAGGGGGGTCTCCAAGTCGTCCACGAGATAGGGGGACGCACCCAGGGGGTAGGGCGCGCCCCCACCCTCGTGGACGGCTTGGGACTCTTCTGTCCCAACTCCTTTACCGGGGGCTTCTTTTGGTCCATAAAAAATCATCAAAAATTGGCACGTCAATTAGACTCCGTTTGGTTTTCCTTTTCTGTAAAACTCAAAAATAAGGAAAAAAAACAGAAACTGGCACTGGGCTCTAGGTTAATAGGTTAGTCCCAAAAATCATATAAATAGCATATAAATGCATATAAAACATCCTAGATGGATAATATAATAGCATGGAACAATAAAAAATTATAGATATGTTGGAGACGTATCAGTGACTACGCCCGGTCCTTGTTGAAGGTTAAAACAGCACACTTGACGAAAAATCATTGTGGTTTTTTATGCGTAGGTAAGAACGGTTCTTGCTAAGCCCGTAGCAGCCACGTAAAACTTGCAACAACAAAGTAGAGGACGTCTAACTTGTTTTTGCAGGGCTTGCTGTGATGTGATATGGTCAAGACATGATGATATATAAATTGTTGTATGAGATGATCATGTTTTGTAACAGTTATCGGCAACTGGCAGGAGCCATATGGTTGTCGCTTTATTGTATGAAATGCATTCACCATGTAATTGCTTTACTTTATCACTAAGCAGTAGCGATAGTCGTAGAAGCAATAGTTGGCGAGACGACAACGATGCTTCGATGGAGATCAAGGTGTCAAGCCGGTGACGATGGTGATCATGACGGTGCTTTGGAGATGGAGATCAAAGGCACAAGATGATGATGGCCATATCATATCACTTATATTGATTGCACGTGATGTTTATCCTTTATGCATCTTATTTTGCTTAGTACGGCGGTAGCATTATAAGATGATCTCTCACTAAATTTCAAGGTATAAGTGTTCTACCTGAGTATGCACCGTTGCTACAGTTCGTCGTGCCGAGACACCACGTGATGATCGGGTGTGATAAGCTCTACGTTCACATACAATGGGTGCAAGCCAGTTTTGCACACGCAGAATACTCGGGTTAAACTTGACGACCCTAGCATATGCATATATGGCCTCGGAACACTGAGACCGAAAGGTCGAGCGTGAATCATATAGTAGATATGATCAACATAGTGATGTTCACCATTGAAAACTACTCCATCTCACGTGATGATCGGACATGGTTTAGTTGATATGGATCACGTGATCACTTAGATGATTAGAGGGATGTCTATCTACGTGGGAGTTCTTAAGTAATATGATTAATTGAACTTTAATTTATCATGAACTTAGTACCTGATAGTATTTTGCATGTCTATGTTGTTGTAGATAAACGGCCCGTGCTACTGTTCCATTGAATTTTAATGCGTTCCTAGAGAAAGCTAAGTTGAAAGATGATGGTAGCAACTACACGGACTAGGTCCGTAACTTGAGGATTATCCTCATTGTTGCACAGAAGAATTACGTCCTGGAAGCACTTCTAGGTGCCAAACCCGCTGCAAGAGCAACACCAGATGTTATGAACGTCTGGCAGAGCAAAGTTGATGACTACTCGATAGTTCAGTGTGCCATGCTTTATGGCTTAGAACCGGGACTTCAACGACGTTTTGAACGTCATGGAACATATGAGATGTTCCAGGAGTTGAAGTTAATATTTCAAGCAAATGCCCGAATTGAGAGATATGAAGTATCCAATAAGTTCTACAGCTGTAAAATGGAGGAGAATAGTTCTGTCAGTGAGCATATACTCAGAATGTCTGGGTACCACAATCACTTAACTCAGCTGGGAGTTAATCTTCCGGCTGATAGTGCCATTTACAGAGTTCTTCAATCACTGCCACCAAGCTACAAAAGCTTCGTGATGAACTATAATATGCAAGGGATGGATAAGACAATTCCTGAGCTCTTCGCGATGCTAAAGGCTGCGAAGGTAGAAATCAAGAAGGAGCATCAAGTGTTGATGGTCAACAAGACCACTAGTTTCAAGAAAAAGGGCAAAGGGAAGAAGGCAAACTTCAAGAAGAACGGCAAGCCAGTTACTGCTCGAGTGAAGAAGCCCAAGTCTGGACCTAAGCCTGAGACTAAGTGCTTCTACTGCAAAGGGACTGGTCACTGGAAGCGGAACTGCCCCAAGAATTTGGCGGATAAGAAGGATGGCAAAGTGAAAGGTATATTTGATATACATGTTATTGATGTGTACCTTACTAATGCTCGTAGTAGCGCCTGGGTATTTGATACTGGTTCTGTTGCTCATATTTGCAACTCGAAACAGGGGCTACGGATTAAGCGAAGATTGGCTAAGGGCAAGGTGACGATGCGCGTGGGAAAAGGTTCCACAGTCGATGTGATTGCCGTCGGCACGCTACCTCTACATCTACCTTCGGGATTAGTTTTAGACCTGAATAATTGTTATTTGGTGCCAGCGTTCAGCATGAACATTATATTTGGATCTTGTTTGATGCTAGACGGTTATTCATTTAAATCGGAGAATAATGGTTGTTCTATTTATATGAGTAATATCTTTTATGGTCATGCACCCATGATGAGTGGTCTATTTTTACTGAATCTCGATAGTAGTGATACACATATTCATAGTATAGAAACCAAAAGATATAAGTTCAATAATCATAGTGCAACTTACTTGTGGCACTGCCGTTTAGGTCATATTGGTGTAAAACGCATGAAGAAACTCCATGCTAATGGGCTTTTGGAATCACTTGATTATGAATCACTTGATGCTTGCGAACCATGCCTCATGGGAAAGATGACTAAGACTCCATTCTCCGGAACAATGGAGCGAGCAACAGACTTGTTGGAAATAATACATACTGATGTATGCGGTCCGATGAGTGTTGATGCTCGCGGCGGGTATCGTTATTTTCTAACCTTCACAGATGATTTGAGCAGATATGGGTTGATGAAACATAAGTCTGAAACATTTGAAAAGTTCAAAGAATTTTAGAGTGAAGTGGAAAATCATCGTAACAAGAAAATAAAGTTTCTATGATCTGATCGTGGAGGAGAATATTTGAGTTATGAGTTTGGTCTTCATTTGAAACAATGCGGAATAGTTTCGCAACTCACGCCACCCGGAACACCACAGCGTAATGGTGTGTCCGAACGTCGTAATCGTACTTTATTAGATATGGTGCGATCTATGATGTCTCTTGCTGATTTACCGCTATCGTTTTGGGTTATGCTTTAGAGACAGCTGCATTCATGTTAAATAGGGCACCATCTAAATCCATTGAGACGACGCCATATGAATTGTGGTTTGGCAAGAAACCCAAGTTGTCATTTCTTAAAGTTTGGGGCTGCGATGCTTATGTGAAAAAGCTTCAACTTGATAAGCTCGAACCCAAATCGGAGAAATGTATCTTCATAGGATACCCAAAGGAAACTGTTGCGTACACCTTCTATCACAGATCCGAAGGCAAGATATTCGTTGCTAAGAATGGATCCTTTCTAGAGAAGGAGTTTCTCTCGAACGAAGTGAGTGGGAGGAAAGTAGAACTTGATGAGGTAATTGTACCTGCTCCCTTATTGGAAAGTAGTTCATCACAGGAATCAGTTCCAGTGATTCCTATACCAATTGGCTAGTGAGGAAGCTAATGATAATGATCATGAAACTTCTGATCAAGTTACTACCGAACCTTGTAGGTCAACCAGAGTAAGATCCGCACCAGAGTGTTACGGTAATCCTATTCTCAAAGTCATGTTACTTGACCATGATGAACCTACGAACTATGAGGAAGCGATGATGAGCCCAGATTCCGTGAAATGGCTTGAGGCCATAGAATCTGAGATGGGATCCATGTATGAGAACAAAGTATGGACTTTGGTTGACTTGCCCGATGATCGGCAGGCCATAGAGAATAAATGGATCTTCAAGAAGAAGACTGACGCTGACGGTAAGTTACTGTCTACAAAGCTCGACTTGTTGCGAAAGGTTTTCGACAAGTTCAAGGAGTTGACTACGATGAGACCTTCTCAGCCGTAGCGATGCTTAAGTCCGTCCGAATCATGTTAGCAATTGCTGCATTTTATGATTATGAATTTGACAAATGGATGTCAAAACTGCATTCCTTAATGGATATCTTAAAGAAGAGTTGTATATGATGCAACCAGAAGGTTTTGTGGATCCAAAAGGTGCTAACAAAGTGTGCAAGCTCCAGCGATCCATTTATGGACTGGTGCAAGCATCTCGGAGTTGGAATATACGCTTTGATAGTGTGATCAAAGCATATGGTTTTATACAGACTTTTGGAGAAGCCTGTATTTACAAGAAAGTGAGTGGGAGCTCTGTAGCATTTCTAATAGTATATGTAGACGACATATTATTGATCAGAAATGATACTGAATTTCTGAATAGCATAAAAGGATACTTGAATAAGATTTTTTCAATGAAAGACCTCGGTGAAGCTGCTTATATATTGGGCATCAAGATTATAAAGATAGATCAAGACGCTTAATTGGACTTTCACAAAGCACATACCTTGATAAAGTTTTGAAGAAGTTCAAAATAGATCAAGCAAAGAAAGGGTTCTTGCCTGTGTTGCAAGGTGTGAAGTTGAGTCAGACTCAATGCCCACCACTGCAGAAGATAGAGAGAAAATGAAAGTCATTCCCTATGCTTTAGCCATAGGTTCTATCATGTATACAATGCTGATGCGAACATGGCTTCTATGGATACAACCAAAAATATTGTTCGCATATGCAATAATCAGGTGATTTCTGTTAATAATTATAGGAATTATTATTTTGTTATTATGAATAAAAATACAACACAATCTTTTATCTTATGCAGAATTGTCGAAGACTTGTACAAGCCCCGTGTTAAAATGAGAGATTATATACACATGCATGGCATATATGTGAACACATACTTGCATGTGTACTACTATGATGCAACCGAGCCATTCATGAGATTCACCATGCATGCAACGTCCTACTCCTAAGAAGGTGGGCCCCAAGGCCATGTTACATCTATCCAACGCATGCGTGCACAGAAGTCCACAAGCACCAAAGGACGTGGGCCTCCATATGGCGTCACGCCGACCAGGTTTTGCAGGCCAGGAGACATCAAGGCGGCGGCCACACGTTTCTTTAATAAATAGTCATCGTATTCTAGGGTTTCTACTCGGGTTTTTTTGTATTGTCTAGCTATCGCTACAATTTCGCATCTACGAGGCGTGTAGGACTACCGCCTTGTCAGATCCACAGTGAAACCCCAACTTTTCATCTAGTTGGTGTGCTCAATTTATCATCCGCAATTTCAGATTGCAATTCACCTTTGTTCTTGCCGGTTCTTCGGTTGCTTGCAGGAACTCGAACCTCGTTGTTCAGGTTGATCGTGCCTACGGCAAGGTCAATAACCATCGGAGATTGGTTTAGCGATTGTCGAGGCGTATCATCGGGTACGGTATAGCCAGATCATCAAGGTCAAAATCCAACAAATCGATAATTATCCCCACTCCCATCAAAACATCGGGCCGCCGTCACATCAAATGCTGTGTACCAGACCTGATGTGTGCCTTGCTATTAGTTTAGCAGGGAGGTACCAAAGTAATCCAGGAGTGGATCACTGGACAGCGGTCAAGAACATCCTAAAATACCTGAAAAGGACTAAGGATATGTTTCTCCTTTATGGAGGTGCCAAAGATCTCGTCGTAAATGGTTAAGTCGATGCAAGCTTTGACACTGATCTGGATGACTCTAAGTCACAAACCGGATACGTGTTTATATTGAATGGTGGAGCTGTTAGTTGGTGCAGTTCCAAGCAGAGCTTCATGGAGGGATCTACGTTTGAAGCGGAGTACATAGCTGTTTCGGAAGCAGCAAATGAAGGAGTCTGGGTGAAGGAGTTCATATCCAATCTAGGTGTCGTACCTAGTGCATCGGGTCCAATGAAAATCTTTTGTGACAATACTGGTGCAATTGCCTTCGCAAAGTGTCATGGAATTGCCTCGTGAAAGGACTTAATCGTGGAGCCATCGCAACTAGGAAGCTTAAAGGGGTTAAAGCGGGGCAAAGGACACGAGGGTTATACTGGTTCGGCCCCTTACGGAGAAGGTAAAAGCCTACTCCAGTTGAGGTGGAATTACTAGGGTTTCGATGACCAGGGAGCGAATCCGCTATGCCTGGCTACCGATTTGATGTTACCCGTCCTGAACCGCCGCTGGGTCGTGCCTTCATATACAGAGGTTAACGCCCAGCGGCTCTCAGAGTCCCGGCCGGCTCATAAACAGTGTCCATCTCGGTCTCTTAACTATTCTTGCCTTACAATACAAGTCATGCCATTACGGCGGTTTATCACTACGGGCCTTAAGTCGCCTATGGGCTTTAGGCCCTTTACTGAACCGCCATCTTCAAGCTTGATATTGGGCTTCATATGATGAATCGCCATAACGTAACCCGGCCCCTCCTAGGCGGGTTACGCCAGTAGTTATATCCCCAACATTAGGCCCCACATTGATTTGAACTGGTTCATGCCAATCTTCAATACCTTAAGAAAAAAAAACTTTCTGGCTTCTGTCTGTGCAAAAGTTATAACCCGCCATGACGTCATCTTCTGGATTCTTGGTAACCCGCCATGACGTCATCTTCCATTAATGCACGCTTTACCCAACGTATCTCAACGGATCCTTATCTTAATAACCATCCCGAAAAATGAGGCGTCTCTGTAGTTGGATAATCATGTTTTCGGCCTCCTCGTTTTTCGCACCCACTTATCAGTCTTCCCTTATAAATAAGCACGACCAGGTCTTTTCTCATTCTCCCCCTTTCTATCGTCTTCCTCCTCTCGACGCCTCGGAGCCCGAACTCCGCCGCCGCCATCGACCTTCGCATCTGCACCAGCCAAGGCTGCTGCATCAACCTGTCCTGACTAGAGAACTGCGACGCACCTCCGCTGTTCAGCAGCTCCAGTACGTATTCCTCTTCTTCGAATATCAGATCTGCATTAGGGTTTCTGCGTTCTTTCGTGTTCTTCATAGTTCATCACGGTTTCTTCGTAGTCCTTCCGCCGCGGTCTCCTTTGATCCAAAAGTGGTACGGAACTCATGCGGTAGTTGTTTTGCGTCCATTTTCAATACTAACAGATCCCTTTTGCCTGTAAAAAGACCTCCTTAGAGCTCACGAACTTATCTGTACCCGTTTTTTAGGTCTAGAATATTTTCTTTTCTGAACGACCATTTGATCCAAAATAACGCTACAACTTGTGAAACTTGTTTGTGCGACACTTAGGCAAAAACTGTATCCGTTAGCCATGGCGGCTCTTATCACCGGCTTAAAGAGGCAATGCTCAATGAATAATCCTGATCACTCATAGTGGATTTAAATAATTTAACTGCTACTGTTTCCCATGGCGGCTTAAACAATCTGACACAATTAGCCATATATCATTAGGCCCCTTCGTAAGCCGTCATCTTGAATATGAATTGAAATATTTTCTCTGGCTTAAATTTGAGCCGGAAATTTTTATTTTGTCATAGGCTTCCATCCTTCATAATGCCGCCCAAGGCTCCCAAAGCACCCGTCACATGCAACTGGGTTAGATCCACCGTCACTGATAGCATCTAAAACGATTTTGTGAAGACTGGTCATTTGCCAAAGAAAGAGATCATGTCTTATCGTGCTCCTGACCCGTCAGAAGAAAAGCCTCAACCCAAGGATGGGGAAGTTGTCATTTTTACTGATCACATGAACCGGGGCTTTGCTCCACCCGGCTCAAAAAATTTCAGAGACGTCTTGCACTTTTTTGACCTGCGACCTCAAGACATCGGACCCAATTCCGTGTCAAACATCTGCAATTTCCAAGTATTCTGTGAGGTGTACCTTGGAGAAGAACCCAGCTTACTACTCTTTAGAGAGTTATTTTATCTGAACCATCAAAACGAATGTGCCCACGGGCCCAGCTTGGAGCTTGGCGGAATCTCAATCCAGCGACGTAGAGACTGTCTCTTCCCTTATGCCGAGCCGCCGAGTCACCCTAAAGATTGGAATCAGACATGGTTCTACTGTCAAGAAACTTCTCCGGCTAACGAGAACCCTTTGCCCGGCTTTCGCGCCTTGCGCCTGGAGTCAACTCACCCCTTACCAGATAAATTATCTCCGGCTGAACGTCAAACACTTGCCCCCACCATAAACAAGATCAAAGCTCTTCTGGGGAACGGCCTAAACGGCATTGACTTGGTCCGGGTTTGGATTGCCTGGCGGGTGATTCCTTTGAGCCACCACCCTGGCTTGATGTGCGATTACACAGGCTAGAAAAATGATCCTCTACGGCACAGTCCCGATGACTTACCTGAGGATGTCGTTGATGACATGACCAAGTCTCTTCTGAACGAGAGCCTAGCAGATTGCGGGAAAGCGGGCTTAAGTCCTTTCTGCAAGGCTAACCCGGCTCCAGCGGTAAACCATTAACTTGAGCATCTTACTTTCCACTTTGATAATTTCATCTTTACTCAAAAACTCTTGCTATATTTTACAGGCTGGTGATAAATTCTGGAAGGTCAAGTATGACCATGAGGCTGCAAAGAAAGCCAGAAAGGCCAAGAAAGCCACCAGGAAAGCCGCTGCCCGTAAGAAGGGGAACAAACCTAGCGCCTCGGATATGTTTCATCTGGACGATACCTCCGAGTCAGAGGTAACTCTTGACTCTTTAGGCTCCTTCTTTAACCATCTTATTGACACTGATTATCAGCAGGAGGATACAGGAGCAAGTCATGCAGTAATTGAAGAGGTAACTATAATTTCCTCCGACTCCGAGCCTTTGCCGAGACAGGAAGTCCGAAGGGTAACCCGGAAAGTAAGATTTTCACATCCTTTAGCTTATCAAGATCCTCAATTTCTTTTGAAGCGACAGATTCACGAGAGTCGGAGGCAGACCCGGACCAGTAAAGATGCGGACCTCTCCTCCGGCTTACCCGATGTAACAAGAAAACGCCGGACTGAGGTTATCTCTGATTTATATTCTTTGTATCCTTTGGCGGGTTTCACTCATCAGCCACTCAATTCTTCTGACTCAAACTATCAGGGAACTTCACCTTCCTCCGGCAAATCAATGCAGTCCAGCATGCCGGCTTTCAAAACCGCTCCAGGGTAATGATAATCTGTTTATCTTGTGCTTATCTTACTCATGTTTTTGTACTAACCCGTTAATTTTCAGTGTACAAGTAAAGCCCAGCAAGAGGACGAAGAGAAGTAAGCCGGCCGAAGAGCCAATCTTTGCTGAACCGGAGCTCAGAACGGCTGCTCCTGATACTTCCGCTCATGAGCCGCCGCCTGAACCAGCCCATGATACTCCAACTCTCATGTGACGCCCCGAGACCGACGCTTCAGAAGACTTCCTTATTTTCGTGATCGTCGTGTGTTCCTTTTGGTGCTTGCTCTTTTATTTTTGCATTGCATCATGTCATCATGCCATCATGCCATCATGTCATTAAATCTTTGCATAAAAACTCAACTAAATAAATTGCATGGATCTTCGATCCATTTAAATCGAGGGAATTCACATGGTGATTTCTCTTTATAACATATCCTCCTAATATTTATGGAGCTACCATAAATATTCCATTAGTTTGGAATTAACCGGAACACACTTGCAAATATCCCAATGCCTTTGTTATCTTAATTCTTGGTCTCCAACCTCGCATTATATTTTTTCATCTTATTCCGGAGCTCCACCAAAAATCCGGACAACCCTCAATTCCTATTCAAATCATTTGAATTTAAATCAAATGAGTTTGAATTTAAATCTTTCAATCTTGGCCTTTTCTATTTTTTCGGAACAAGCACTTTGTTGTGAGTCCGGGAAAATAATCCCCATGCCCAAATTCTTGTCCACTCTTCCTTTTCTCTCCTTTTCTTTCTTTGTTTTTTTTTCTGTTTTAAGTAGAGTTTTGGCAGAAGAGGGAGAGAGAAGAAAGCCCAGCTGGGCCTCCCAACTACCGCGCCGGCCCATCCACTTCACGACCCAAGGCCCAGCCGATGTCTATCTAACCCTAGCCCCCATCTCCTCTCGCTCTCTCCTCTTGATCCCTCCAGCGCCGCCAAAGGGGAGGAGCCCCTCGTACCAGTGCCCGATCCCCTCGCTGCCTCCACCTCGAGACCCCCGCGCACGACCTCCTCCTCGCCGCCCTTGGTGCCGCGCCACCGGACCTCCCCGTCGCCCTCGTCAACGATCAGCGCCGCGGCCTCCTCCCGAGCGCCCCTCCTTCCAGCAAGCGCGCCCGCCGGCGTCGACCACCACCACCAGGAGCTCCGCCGCCCCTCTGCTCCTGCTTCCTCTCCTGCGCCTCCGCCGGCCTGGTCCGCCTCGCCGCTGCCTCCGCCGGCCTCCCTCCGTCTCGTCCCCGCCGCCAAGTCCTTCGCCACCCTTCTGCACATCGCCGCCTGCCCGCCATGGCCTCCTGCCATGGACCAGAGGAGCTGTGCCCCGCTCCTCCCTCGACCGCGCTAGTCACCAGAGCCGTGACAGCTGCCGCCCCGTGGCCCCTCCATGCCTCACCGTCCCCTGTGTGTTCCGTCGCCTCGCACCCGTCGTCTGGCCAGCTGCGGGCCAGCGCCGCCGCCCGTCGACCTCCTCTGCCATGGCCTTCTCCTCGTCCGCGCCGACCGATGCCAGCAGCGCCGGCCGCCGTCGTCCTGTTCGTATTCTAGCAAGGCGAGGCACCGAGCTCCGCCGCAAGTCCCTCTGCTGCTCTGCGTCGCGCCGCTGCTCTGCTTCCCGGAGAACCTCGACGAGAGCCTCGCTCGCGCCCCCTTTGTCCCGTCGCCAAGACCCGTAAGCGGACTGTCAAGCATCGCCTCCGGGGTTTTGCGTCAAGTACCCCACCGGCAAGACCGACACCCGTACCAGTACACCGGCGCTGAGGATTTCGTCAAGTCCTTCGACGACCGACGCTTAGTACCACTACGTTTGCCATGTACATCTACACCAAGACCGGACCGACAAGTACCCCGACAACGAGTGTACCTCTACCGTCGATCCCGTGGACGTCAAGTACCTCTCCGAAAACGAACGTGTGCCACTACTTCCACTACCGTCGCCGAAGACCCGTGTAACGGAACCGTCAAGTTCGACTACCTCCACGTGTACACCTACTTCCTTCGACACGAACGCGTTCCGCCCCGAATGCACGCTTCGAAGGTATAACCCCGAGAACGGCGCCCGTGAACGAAAGCATGTGTTGTTTGAGTTGCTTGCGTTTGCACCGTGCCCGACTTGTTCGTCGCACGCTGTCACTCGTTTCCTTACCATGCCGTCGTTCCGTGGGAACCCGGTAACCGGGAGCACCCCACCATTCTCTTGCGTGTTTCACACATCCGCACAATTCTCCTTGTGCCGGTATCTCTGTGAGCTACCGGAACCGATATGTTGCCGTGGCACCATTTTCGGATTCGTTGCCGTGGCACCCCTTCCTTCCGCCATGGTGACCAAATGCTTCATAACATGCTCTTGTCCACATTTTCATAAAATTGCTTAAACCTTGCATATGTCATCCGCATCTTGATAACAACATTTAAATGTAAATAATTGATGGTTGCATTAAAATTGCTAAATGACATGAGGATTTTCCGGTATTGTCGTTTGTTATTTCCGGCCTCAAGTTAGTTTCCATATGCTTCACCTCTTGCCATGGTTAAAAACATTTAATATTGTTGGGTGCATAAACGAGAGAGAACTAAATAATTGATGTGGTGTTTCGTCAATATGCAACTCGTTGCATATTGAACTCCACTTAATTTGTAGTATTGTTTGTTGCACTTTGCCATGCATATTTAAACCGGACATGCATCATACTTGTTTGTGCATCATGCCATGTGTATGTGGTGGTTGTTTACTATGTTGTTTGTCTCTTTCCGGGTTGCTTCTCTCGTTAGCTTCGGTTTCGTTCCGGAGTTGTGAGGATTCGTTCGGCTACATCCGCTTGTCTTCTTCATGGACTCGTTCTTCTTCCTTGCGGGATCTCAGGCAAGATGACCATACCCTCGAAATCACTTCTATCTTTCCTTGCTAGCCGTTCGCTCTATTGCTATGCCGCGTTACCTATTCACTTGCTCTTCAAGCCTCCCAAATTGCCATGAACCTCTAACCTTGTCACCCTTCCTAGCAAACCGTTGTTTGGCTATGTTACCGCTTTTGCTCAGCCCCTCTTATAGCATTGCTAGATGCAGGTGAAGATGAAGATTGCTCCATGTTGGATTCTATTTATGTTGGGATATCACAATATCTCTTATCTTAATTAATGCATCTATATATTTGGTAAAGGGTGGAAGGCTCGGCCTTATGCCTGGTGTTTTGTTCCACTCTTGCCGCCCTAGTTTCCGTCATACCGGTGTTATGTTCCTTGATTTTGCGTTCCTTACGCGGTTGGGTGATTTATGGGACCCCCTTGACAGTTCGCTTTGAATAAAACTCCTCCAGCAAGGCCCAACCTTGGTTTTACCATTTGCCTACCTAAGCCTTTTTCCCTTGGGTTCTGCAGACTCAAGGGTCATCTTTATTTTAAACCCCCGGGCCAGTGCTCCTCTGAGTGTTGGTCCAACCCGTCAGTCGCCGGTGGCCACCAGGGGCAACTCTGGGCTGGCCTACCGGAAGCTTGGACAATCCGGTGTGCCCTGAGAACGAGATATGTGCAGCTCCTATCGGGATTTGTCGGCACATTCGGGCGGCTTTGCTGGTCTTGTTTTACCATTGTCGAAATGTCTTGTAAACCGGGATTCCGAGACTGATCGGGTCTTCCGGGAGAAGGATTATCCTTCGTTGACCGTGAGAGCTTATAATGGGCTAAGTTGGGACACCCCTGCAGGGTATAAACTTTCGAGAGCCGTGCCCGCGGTTATGTGGCAGATGGGAATTTGTTAATGTCCGGTTGTAGAGAACTTGACACTTGACCTTAATTAAAACGCATCAACCGCGTGTGTAGCCGTGATGGTCTCTTCTCGGCGGAGTCCGGGAAGTGAACACGGTTTCTGGGTTATGTTTGACGTAAGTAGGAGTTCAGGATCACTTCTTGATCATTGCTAGCTTCACGACCGATCCGTTGCTTCTCTTCTCGCTCTTATTTGCGTATGTTTAGCCACCATATATGCTTAGTGCTTGCTGCAGCTCCACCTCACTACACCATCCTTTCCTATAAGCTTAAATAGTCTTGATCTCGCGGGTGTGAGACTGCTGAGTCCTCGTGACTCACAGATACTTCCAAACAGTTGCAGGTGCCGATGAGACCAGTGCAGGTGACGCAACTGAGCTCAAGTGGGAGCTCGATGAAGATCTTGTCCGTTGTGTTGTTTCTTTTCTATTTGATCAGTAGTGGAGCCCAGTTGGGACGATCAGGGATCTAGCAGTTGGGTTGTCTTCTTTCCTTTTGGTTCCGTAGTCGGACCTATGTGTGTATCTTGAATGATGTATGATTTATTTATGTATTGTGTGAAGTGGCGATTGTAAGCCAACTCTTTATCCCATTCTTGTTCATTACATGGGATTGTGTGAAGATGACCCTTCTTGCGACAAAACCACAATGCGGTTATGCCTCTAAGTCGTGCCTCGACACGTGGGAGATATAGCCGCATCGTGGGCGTTACAAGTTGGTAATCAGAGCCATCCCCGACTTAGGAGCCCCCTGCTTGATCGAATCGCTGGCGTTGTTGAGTCTAGAACAAAATGTTTTGAGTCTTAGGATTATATATATCGGAGAGTAGGATTCTTTTTACTCCTCAGTCCCTTCGTCGCTCTGGTGAGGTCTCCTGACGTAGAAGTTTTGACTACTTCTCTCCTCAAATTTCACTAAAAAAATTTTAGGATCACGCGGGTATCTTGGAATCGTTCCGATGGTTTTGTGACGAGAACATTGTTCTTGGTGCCTCCTGACATTTAGGGGTTGTGGCAGTGTCCCGGGGAGTTGAGCTCCGAGGTGTTGTCGTCACAATTTTATCGTTGCAGTTCTGGAATACCTGAGTTTCGCCGACATCGAAATCTCTTTTATGCAGTTGTTGGTGAGATCACCTCGACGCCACCCAGTACTGGGGCGGGAGTTCGGGAGTATTGCCATAACTTGTATAACGGATGTTTTTCGAAGGTTGAGGTAAACGATTTCCGGAGTTTTCTTGGTTATGTGTTGACGGATGGATACAGCTGGATCTAGGTGTTGTTAGTTTGGGTGATATATTTTGTGTCCCCTGTATCCCCAACACCAGATTGCATAACCAGAAAGTTTCGGGAGTTTATAAGTGGGAATTCAAGTAGCTCTTAGGATATCTTTTCGACAGATGCATGATATGAGATTGGGGTTCGACGTCTAGTGGTCCGCCTTTCCACGGTTGGTTTTATAGTGGTCTCGTAGTGTCTTAAAGAGTCCTTGGCTATGCCGACTCGGGGACGCTTCGTATGTCATGTGCACAGCCTTGTACATGATGGTGCTGTACGATTGAGCCCGTGTGGGCCCCACCACGAAAACTTCGGACGAAATATCTATCATATGTTTGTTCCGGCTTATTCCGCAAGCCAATCCCTTGTTTTGTTTTATTTGTGGTATTCGAGTTGCTTCGAAGTCAAATGTGGATTCCATACCTTTCCTAAACGGTGTTCTCATATTGCTATGTGAATACTAATCCTTATTGATCTTCGAGATCGTCATGTTAATTCTTTTCCAACTGGTGTGTTTCTCTTCAAGATGATCCCATCATTCTCCCTATCCGAAAGATCAACTCTAAGTTTTCTCAACGGTGTTCGTTTCATCCGACCCAAGTTGCCTTTGTTTTTTTTCCGCCCTCCCACCCTTTTTCTTCAAGGAATCAGATGTCTTAACCAAGTATCCATTTTATTGATGCAAAATCTCTTCATTCTTTTCTTTCAATGTTCTTATCCGGTGATTTTCCATGAAGATGCTCACGAAGCTTCAAGTTTACCATTCTTCATTCTTTTCTTCTCCGGTGGATTCTATTCAAGCTTACAGTGTTGATTATAGCCCTTTCCTCCTTTCAAATGCTTTCTCATGCCGGTATATCTCTTAATCATTCCCCGCTTGCTATTCAATTGTTCCAGAGTGCTGAAGATATCTCTAAAGATTCGTGTTTCCATTCTCACTTCACTCAAGCTATTTCGAGGTCTTACCTTATTCAAGCCATTTAATTCAACCGGTGCAATCTCATTTTCAAGTAATCATTCAACGGTGTTTCTTTTGAGTGGGCCCTAACCCACAGGTTTTTTTTCCAGGATCTTACCTGACTCTTTTAATTCTTTCCGGAGTTATTCTCAAATTCTTTTCGAAGTTTGACGTAAGAATGAATTATCATCAGTCAAATGTCTTTCTCCAAGATCTTTTAAATTCTTTCATCGTTGGTTCATCATTTTCATTATCCATTGTTCCGGAGTGCCTCAACAATTCTCGGTGGTGTTTCACATCATCATTCTCAACATTTGAAGACCGAAGAAGAATTTCTCTTGAATCTTGGTCCGTTCTCTTGAAGATTCATGGTTCTAGCTTATGCCATCCTCTCATAATTGTTTTTCGATTGTGAGAATTCTTTTCAACCATCCGGAGCATTTCAGGAGTCTTTTCAGTTTGATTCTCCGAAGGCCATCATTTCAGAAGATTTCTTTGTTCTAAGTTTTCAGCTTCGTTCTCCAATTATTCTAAATTGATGTCTCTTCGGTCATCTCCATATTCTTCCGGTGCATCGTTCAAATATCCTCTAATCAGTTCACGATCTCTTCGTTCTCGTGTATCTAAATTCTGTCAAGTATCTTCATTCATCTTCTAATTCTTTCCGTTGAATTGTGCCTTTGCTACTTTCATTTCCAATTCTTACGGTGGTTCGTTCAAGATTTCTTTTCCCCCGTTACCATATCAATTTATTCGTTGTTTCCAAATCCTACCGGTGTTTCGATGAAGACCTTCCCAAGTTTGCGCAATATCTATCTTAATCCTTTCTACGAGAATAAGTAGTATGCAAGATCCGTTGATTGTCATCAATCTAAATTGGTGAAGGATACGCGTAATGTAATTCTTATTCTTGTTTCGTCCAAGTGATTAATTCCTTCTTCCGGAGTTCGTTCATGATATCATTTTCGGCTCCAAGTTGTTCATCTTTTCTTTCCGGAGCTCCAAGTTATTTCAATTATACCATTTCAAAGCTTCATCTAATCATTGCAAGGCTTCTCCCGGAGTTCTTTTCAACTTCCCTTTCGTTTCATCATTCTTTTATTATTGGAGTTCGTCATGGAGGATCAACATGGTGGCTCATCAAGGATTTGTTTCATTCTTAAATTGTTCTTCAAGATTTCTCTTGAAGTTATGTTCTGCCAAGCTATACTCTAAAATAAACATGGTGCTCAACACATGTTTGTCTTGAGGAGCTCAATCATTCTTCTTCTCGCATTCCGAAGTGCAATTCTTTCTACAATATCTTTTGAGGTGGTGTTATGTCATTCTTGACAAGTGGAGTTCGCGTTTCATGATTCACAAGTTGTCAAGAATGAGATAATTAAACCCATCATTTTTCTCTTCGTTCAAGAGATCTTTTCGTCCAATCAATCTTTTTGTTGGAGTTATATTGGGTTATAATTCACCTAAAGCCTTCCCTAAGGAATGTAGCTATTTGTGGTGGTTATCAATGATCCAAATTTTCTCCTTCTCGTCTCGGTGTAGAAGATTTCATCTCCTTGTTGATATCAATCCAATCATTTGTTTCCGTTAGTGGCGGGTTGTCACCTCATAATTTTGAGAAGTTTTCCATAAGCCCACTACAAGCTTGTTCTTTTCGTTGTTGGTTTTCCAACAACTCCGTTCTAACCTTCTTGGAAGTATGCTTCCCAAATTCAATTGTGGTGGAAGTTATCATTTTATTCTCCGTTATCTTATTCCGACGATCTATCTTCTATTTGTTCGTCCCAAAGGCATTGTGATGTTGCTCTCTTCGACCAATCATCTTGTTTTGTCAAGATCATGTAATTTTTCCTTTCTTATCCGTTTAGCCGGAGTGTCGTGTTTTCATTCGAGTTTTCTCATCTTATCAAGTTTTGTCTCCTTCCTCAACCGGAGTGCTGTCTGAAATCTTTCTTACCCCTTGTGCCATTCTTTCATTAGTTCCGGAGGCCATGTGTTGTTAACTTCATCGAGTATCCTCTCATCTTGTCAAGTTCATGTTCAATTCCTTCCATTTACAGTCGGAGTGCTGCCCAAATAATATCATTCTTATTCCTTCCCTATCTTGTTTTAACCAGAGCGGTTTAAATATCTATCGTGTCATTTAACCTCAAGGTTCACATGGTGTTCCTTGTTTCTCTTTTCTACCGGTGTGCTTTCATATTCCTTTTGATCCGTTAAGCACTTGTTTCATGTCCTTCAACCCACAAGGTTCTTGTAATGGTCCTTGTTCCTCTTGCTGAACGGAGTGTTTTAAATTTTGTTCATCTCCGTCGTGTCATTTCTTTAAGCTTTGCAACCTCTCAAGGTTCTTTGGTTTCACTCGTTTGTCAAAGAAGCAATTTTGTTTTACCTATTCTCTTCCTCTTTCCGTTTCCCTCCGGTGCCATCCTAGATCTCGGGACGAGATCCTCTTGTAGTGGTGGAGTGTTGTGACGCCCCGAGACCGACGCTTCAGAAGACTTCCTTATTTTCGTGATCGTCGTGTGTTCCTTTTGGTGCTTGCTCTTTTATTTTTGCATTGCATCATGTCATCATGCCATCATGCCATCATGTCATTAAATCTTCGCATAAAAACTCAACTAAATAAATTGCATGGATCTTCGATCCATTTAAATCGAGGGAATTCACATGGTGATTTCTCTTTATAACATATCCTCCTAATATTTATGGAGCTACCATAAATATTCCATTAGTTTGGAATTAACCGGAACACACTTGCAAATATCCCAATGCCTTTGTTATCTTAATTCTTGGTCTCCAACCTCGCATTATATTTTTTCATCTTATTCCGGAGCTCCACCAAAAATCCGGACATACCCCCTCAATTCCTATTCAAATCATTTGAATTTAAATCAAATGAGTTTGAATTTAAATCTTTCAATCTTGGCCTTTTCTATTTTTTCGGAACAAGCACTTTGTTGTGAGTCCGGGAAAATAATCCCCATGCCCAAATTCTTGTCCACTCTTCCTTTTCTCTCCTTTTCTTTCTTTGTTTTTTTTTCTGTTTTAAGTAGAGTTTTGGCAGAAGAGGGAGAGAGAAGAAAGCCCAGCTGGGCCTCCCAACTACCGCGCCGGCCCATCCACTTCACGACCCAAGGCCCAGCCGATGTCTATCTAACCCTAGCCCCCATCTCCTCTCGCTCTCTCCTCTTGATCCCTCCAGCGCCGCCAAAGGGGAGGAGCCCCTCGTACCAGTGCCCGATCCCCTCGCTGCCTCCACCTCGAGACCCCCGCGCACGACCTCCTCCTCGCCGCCCTTGGTGCCGCGCCACCGGACCTCCCCGTCGCCCTCGTCAACGATCAGCGCCGCGGCCTCCTCCCGAGCGCCCCTCCTTCCAGCAAGCGCGCCCGCCGGCGTCGACCACCACCACCAGGAGCTCCGCCGCCCCTCTGCTCCTGCTTCCTCTCCTGCGCCTCCGCCGGCCTCCCTCCGTCTCGTCCCCGCCGCCAAGTCCTTCGCCACCCTTCTGCACATCACCGCCTGCCCGCCATGGCCTCCTGCCATGGACCAGAGGAGCTGTGCCCCGCTCCTCCCTCGACCGCGCTAGTCACCGGAGCCGTGACGGCTGCCGCCCCGTGGCCGCTCCATGCCTCACCGTCCCCTGTGTGTTCCGTCGCCTCGCACCCGTCGTCTGGCCAGCTGCGGGCCAGCGCCGCCGCCCGTCGACCTCCTCTGCCATGGCCTTCTCCTCGTCTGCGCCGACCGATGCCAGCAGCGCCGGCCGCCGTCGTCCTGTTCGTATTCCAGCGAGGCGAGGCACCGAGCTCCGCCGCAAGTCCCTCTGCTGCTCTGCGTCGCGCCGCTGCTCTGCTTCCCGGAGAACCTCGACGAGAGCCTCGCTCGCGCCCCCTTTGTCCCGTCGCCAAGACCCGTAAGCGGACTGTCAAGCATCGCCTCCGGGGTTTTGCGTCAAGTACCCCACCGGCAAGACCGACACCCGTACCAGTACACCGGCGCTGAGGATTTCGTCAAGTCCTTCGACGACCGACGCTTAGTACCACTACGTTTGCCATGTACATCTACACCAAGACCGGACCGACAAGTACCCCGACAACGAGTGTACCTCTACCGTCGATCCCGTGGACGTCAAGTACCTCTCCGAAAACGAACGTGTGCCACTACTTCCACTACCGTCGCCGAAGACCCGTGTAACGGAACCGTCAAGTTCGACTACCTCCACGTGTACACCTACTTCCTTCGACACGAACGCGTTCCGCCCCGAATGCACGCTTCGAAGGTATAACCCCGAGAACGGCGCCCGTGAACGAAAGCATGTGTTGTTTGAGTTGCTTGCGTTTGCACCGTGCCCGACTTGTTCGTCGCACGCTGTCACTCGTTTCCTTACCATGCCGTCGTTCCGTGGGAACCCGGTAACCGGGAGCACCCCACCATTCTCTTGCGTGTTTCACACATCCGCACAATTCTCCTTGTGCCGGTATCTCTGTGAGCTACCGGAACCGATATGTTGCCGTGGCACCATTTTCGGATTCGTTGCCGTGGCACCCCTTCCTTCCGCCATGGTGACCAAATGCTTCATAACATGCTCTTGTCCACATTTTCATAAAATTGCTTAAACCTTGCATATGTCATCCGCATCTTGATAACAACATTTAAATGTAAATAATTGATGGTTGCATTAAAATTGCTAAATGACATGAGGATTTTCCGGTATTGTCGTTTGTTATTTCCGGCCTCAAGTTAGTTTCCATATGCTTCACCTCTTGCCATGGTTAAAAACATTTAATATTGTTGGGTGCATAAACGAGAGAGAACTAAATAATTGATGTGGTGTTTCGTCAATATGCAACTCGTTGCATATTGAGCTCCACTTAATTTGTAGTATTGTTTGTTGCACTTTGCCATGCCATCATTTAAACCGGACATGCATCATACTTGTTTGTGCATCATGCCATGTGTATGTGGTGGTTGTTTACTATGTTGTTTGTTTCTTTCCGGGTTGCTTCTCTCGTTAGCTTCGGTTTCGTTCCGGAGTTGTGAGGATTCGTTCGACTACATCCGCTTGTCTTCTTCATGGACTCGTTCTTCTTCCTTGCGGGATCTCAGGCAAGATGACCATACCCTCGAAATCACTTCTATCTTTGCTTGCTAGCCGTTCGCTCTATTGCTATGCCGCGTTACCTATTCACTTGCTCTTCAAGCCTCCTAAATTCCCATGAACCTCTAACCTTTGGCACCCTTCCTAGCAAACCGTTGTTTGGCTATGTTACCGCTTTTGCTCAGCCCCTCTTATAGCGTTGCTAGATGCAGGTGAAGATGAAGATTGCTCCATGTTGGATTTATTTATGTTGGGATATCACAATATCTCTTATATTATTAATGCATCTATATATTTGGTAAAGGGTGGAAGGCTCGGCCTTATGCCTGGTGTTTTGTTCCACTCTTGCCGCCCTAGTTTCCGTCATACCGGTGTTATGTTCCTTGATTTTGCGTTCCTTACGCGGTTGGGTGATTTATGGGACCCCCTTGACAGTTCGCTTTGAATAAAACTCCTCCAGCAAGGCCCAACCTTGGTTTTACCATTTGCCTACCTAAGCCTTTTTCCCTTGGGTTCTGCAGACTCAAGGGTCATCTTTATTTTAAACCCCCGGGCCAGTGCTCCTCTGAGTGTTGGTCCAACCTGTCAGTCGCCGGTGGCCACCAGGGGCAACTCTGGGCTGGCCTACCGGAAGCTTGGACAATCCGGTGTGCCCTGAGAACGAGATATGTGCAGTTCCTATCGGGATTTGTCGGCACATTCGGGCGGCTTTGCTGGTCTTGTTTTACCATTGTCGAAATGTTTTGTAAACCGGGATTCCGAGACTGATCGGGTCTTCCCGGGAGAAGGTTTATCCTTCGTTGACCGTGAGAGCTTATAATGGGCTAAGTTGGGACACCCCTGCAGGGTATAAACTTTCGAGAGCCGTGCCCGCGGTTATGTGGCAGATGGGAATTTGTTAATGTCCGGTTGTAGAGAACTTGACACTTGACCTTAATTAAAACGCATCAACCGCGTGTGTAGCCGTGATGGTCTCTTCTCGGCGGAGTCCGGGAAGTGAACACGGTTTCTGGGTTATGTTTGACGTAAGTAGGAGTTCAGGATCACTTCTTGATCATTGCTAGCTTCACGACCGATCCGTTGCTTCTCTTCTCGCTCTTATTTGCGTATGTTTAGCCACCATATATGCTTAGTGCTTGCTGCAGCTCCACCTCACTACACCATCCTTTCCTATAAGCTTATATAGTCTTGATCTCGCGGGTGTGAGACTGCTGAGTCCTCGTGACTCACAGATACTTCCAAACAGTTGCAGGTGCCGATGAGACCAGTGCAGATGACGCAACTGAGCTCAAGTGGGAGCTCGATGAAGATCCTGTCCGTTGTGTTGTTTCTTTTCTATTTGATCAGTAGTGGAGCCCAGTTGGGACGATCAGGGATCTAGCAGTTGGGTTGTCTTCTTTTCTTTTGGTTCCGTAGTCGGACCTATGTGTGTATCTTGAATGATGTATGATTTATTTATGTATTGTGTGAAGTGGCGATTGTAAGCCAACTCTTTATCCCATTCTTGTTCATTACATGGGATTGTGTGAAGATGACCCTTCTTGCGACAAAACCACTATGCGGTTATGCCTCTAAGTCGTGCCTCGACACGTGGGAGATATAGCCGCATCGTGGACGTTACATCTCACCACTGATCCGTCCGTCGAACAAGCTATGGAAGGTTCTGAGAACCCGGAGAACCCTAGCCCGGCCAAGGCGGATGACCCGGACGTCGAAATCATCCGGACTGACTTCGTTGAACCGGGGAGACCCACCATGCTAGCCAAGTGCTCCGCCAAAGAAGAACTTCTGGAACGCCGCAAAACCCGGCTGGATGTCACTGATTATGCTCATCTGAGTATTGGAGAAATCGTCTCTGGTTATGTAAACCAAGTGCACAACAGCCGGGATCTGGAAATTGATATGATGAAAGAAATACACCAAAAATCTGAGGTATAACTCTTGTTGCTTGTTCCTTAGTTATCCTTACTATGCCAGCCCCCAAGTCTATTACTTATGATGAAATATGTTGTAGACTTAACACCAGCTTAGTAATCACTGCAAGAAAACCGGCTTATCCGGTAGCACCCAAGGGCCGGCTCAGACAGCATATTTGAACCGGTCTTCACCGTATTTTAACCAAGTACTTGAACAGCAATATGCATTAGCCCCAGGTGCCAAGTACCTTTGCCTGCAAAGTGCTTGGGACTTATTTCCATGAACCGCCACTGTAAATAGAGCTCTTTAGCATACATTAGCCCCCAAGTGCCAAGTATCTTTGCTTGCAAAGTGCTTGGGACTTAATGTTGCATTATGATAACCCTAACTGTAACCCGGAATTTATACAGGCCGCCATTAAGCAATTTGAATAGGAGATCTCTGACTTGGAGAATCGCCTGAAAACTCAAGAGAGTGAAACCCAAAAGGCAAATTCCAAGTTTGAATTCAGTGTATCCGCATAAGAGAAATTGAAAAAGAAGTTTGAAGCAGAGAGAAAGGCCTGGGCAGATGAAAAGACTGCTTTGCTCAACCGGGCTGAACAAGCGGAGGCCACTCTTGCAGAAACAACCGCCGAGTTATCCGGCTTAAAACGCCATGTATCTCGGATGGTCTCAGCAATCTTTGGTAAGTTACCTTGTAAGTGTTATCTAGTTTAAATCCTTTACAACAAGCATCTCAATTGTCATCAGCTCATCTGACTTTGTAATGCAGGCCCCAGGAGTTCCAATCTCAACCAAAGCATGCTGACAAAGCTGAAGGCCATTTATACCCTGGTGGAACAACTCTACACCGGGTCACAACGCGCCTTAGCCATCGTGGCTCTGTCAAATGAAGTTCCCACTCATCTGGCGGATGTGCTAAGGCGGCTTGCCGTGCTACCTCAACGATTCCAGGAATTGAGACGAGCTTCTGCAAGAGCCGGAGCCATAGCTGCATTAAGCCGGGCCAAGGCGTGGCTACCGGAGCTAGACCCGGCCGACATCACCCTTGGGTATCCCAGTTTGAAGGAGGACGGCACCCCCTTTGACCAGAAGGATTTCGCCGCTTGCGTGAAGGACATACGCCCTGTGGCCACTCTGATCGGTAATGACACAGATCTTACCAAATACCAACCAGGTTATGACGCCGAGAATCAAAGAATTCCAACACCACGTTATGAAGCAATCAGCCTGATCCCTCCCACTCGTAAGCATACCTTCGCCCCTGACGTTGATCCGGCCGGGTTAATTGATGATGAAGCTGAATTTGAAGCCTTGAGTGGCATTGACTGGAAATCATCAACCTTCCAGGACAGGGAAACAGAAGGAGGAGCGGAAAGGGATGAACCGGAACCTTCAGCCCAACAACACCTGTGATCCCTCAGGCGGCTCATATTTATGTCTTGATAAAAAACAATGCTTCACTATTTGGACTCGGGGAGTCATGTAATAGAGTAGGAAAACACTTATTTTTGTCGTGCCATCGCGCACTTGTGTGGCGCTCAACACTGTTTAAGCCGCCATCTTATATTCCCCCGTTTTATGTTGATCCTCTTCTTTCCTTACATTTAAAGAGCTGCCTTTAACTGTCCTGCATAGAGAACAAATTACAAGTCCCTTGGCGGCTTACCGCATAGAGGGTCATATATTTTACATATAACCCGGAGTATGAATCAAAATCATACAAAACCGGTTCTCAATTATATCTTTGAGACAACCATAACAGCATACCTGTGACCCTTCGATTACACTTCCGGTTTATGTGACCCGAACAATGAGGGTGAGAACCCAACTCTGTAATACGATGTTTATTATATGCGATCATCTTTATTGATCAAGGTGAAGCCGGTGGAATAGGAACCACCCTTGAACACTTTAGACATGATCAAAAGAACTTCCAGTAAAATCCAAAAACTTGTTTGCAAAAAGAGACTTCAAAAATTTGGAGGCTTCTGATTTGAATACGACTAGAAAACCGTCCCAAAGGGGTTAAGCTAAGATTCGACTACGATCATATAGCCCCCAGTGGCTTTGGCATTGCCGATCAAGAGGGTACCAACAGCTATGTCCTCTTTGGTTCGAATACGACCTATGTTTGAACAGGAAGCCCCCAAATGACCTGGATAGTTGTTTAACGACGCTGATTCGAATACGATCCACGTCGGTTCCCAAAGGGGGTTGAGCTATGATTCAAATATGACCAAGAAACTCCCCAGTGAGCTCGGGAGTGTGCCGATCAAAAGGGTATCGACAGCTATGTTCTCTTTGGTTTGAATACGACCTATGTTTGAACAGGAAGCCCCCTAGTGATCATAATATTTAATGGCTAGATTCGAATACGATTGTAAGCCGGATCAGCCCCCAAGTGATCATGTGATATTATAATGAAAATAACAATGACACATTTACCTTTGAGGGGGAAAAGGACAGAGGTCCTGCTTTATTATTTATCATAATATATACATTGTCACGGAAGTATGTACATTATGAGAGCCGGTGGCTCAAGTGTAATAAGGCCGAAGATGAGCGATATTCCATGGCCGACGGGTCTCCTCCTCCGACTTACGTGAAACTTTGTGCTCTCGAACATCGATGAGGTAGTATGACCCATTGTGCAAGTTCTTGCTGACCACAAAGGGCCCTTCCCAAGGTGGGGATAACTTGTGTGCATCTATTTGATCCTGGATGAGCCGGAGCACCAAGTCACCTTCCTGAAAGGTTCTGGACTTAACCCGGCGGCTGTGATAGCGGCGCAGGTCTTGTTGGTAAATCGCCGAGCGAGCTGCTGCTACGTCACACTGTTCATCCAACAATTCAAGAGCATCCTGACGCGCTTGTTCATTGTCCGCCTCAACATAAGCCGCCACACGAGGCGAGTCATGACGGATGTCGCTAGGGAGAACCGCCTCGGCTCCGTAAACCATGAAGAAAGGCATATAACCCGTAGACCTATTAGGAGTAGTATTGATGCTCCATATCACAGAGGGTAATTCCTCCACCCAACAACCCGGCGTTCACTGCAAAGGGACCAAAAGCCGGGGCTTGATGCCTTTCAAGATTTCCTGATTGGCTCTCTCAGCTTGACCATTGCATTGGGGGTGAGCCACTGATGAAACATCAAGTCGAATATGCTCTTGTTGACAAAATTCTTCCATGGCGCCTTTAGACAGATTGGTACCATTGTCAGTTATAATGCTGTGTGGAAAACCAAAGTGAAATATCACCTTTTTCATGAACTAAACCGCCGTGGCTGCATCACACTTACTAACTGGCTCTGCCTCAACCCACTTTGTGAACTTGTCAACCGCCACCAAGAGGTGGGTCTTCTTATCCTTGGACCTTTTGAAAGGTCCAACCATATCAAGCCCCCAGACTGCAAACGGCCAAGTGATTGGAATCATCCTCAACTCTTGAGCCGGCACGTGAGCACGTCTTGAGAACTTCTGACAACCGTCACATTTACTGACTAAGTCCTCTGCATCAGCATGAGCCGTCAGCCAATAAAAACCGTGACGAAAAGCTTTGGCCACAAGGGATTTTGAGCCAGCATGATGGCCTCAATCCCCCTCGTGAATCTCACGTAAAATTTCTTGACCTTCCTCAGGGGAAACACAACGCTGAAAAGCCCCAGTGACACTGCGATGATGCAACTCGCCATTGGCAATTATCGTTGACTTAGACCGCCGGGTTATTTGTCTGGCCAAAGTTTCATCCTCAGGCAATTCTCCCTGGGTCATGTAAGCCAAGTATGGCACTGTCCAATCTGGGATAACATGAAGAGCCGCCACCAACTGTGCTTCTGGGTCCGGAACAGCCAAGTCTTCCTCTGTAGGTAACTTGACAGAAGGGTTATGCAGAATATCCAAGAAAGTATTAGGCGGCACCGGCTTTCGCTGAGAGCCCAGCCGGCTTAAGGCATCAGCCGCCTCGTTCTTTCTGCGGTCAATGTGCTCTACTTGGTAACCCTGAAAATGTCTGGCAATGGCATCAACTTCACAGCGATAAGCCGCCATGAGGGGGTCCTTGGAATCCCACTTGCCTGATACTTGTTGAGCCACCAAATCTGAGTCGCCAAAGCACCTTACCCGGCTTAAGCTCATCACCTTAGCCATCCGAAGAACATGGAGCAAGGCCTCGTACTCAGCTGCATTGTTAGTACAGGGAAACATCAACTGTAGCACATAACGAAATTTGTCACCTCGAGGGGAAGCTAACACGACTCCAGCCCCCGAGCCCTCCAATGCCTGGACCCGTCGAAGTGAATAGTCCAGTATGTGTTATCCGGTTTCTCTTCAGGCATCTGCAGCTCTGTCCAACCATTGATAAAATCTACCAATGCTTGCGATTTGATAGCCGTGCATGGCACATACTTTAGACCATGAGGCCCAAGTTCAATGGCCCACTTAGCAACTCTTTCTGTGGCTTCTCTGTTTTGGATGATATCTCCTAAAGGAGCAGAACTAACCACAGTGATAGGGTGGCCCTGGAAATATTGCTTAAGCTTCCGGCTTGCCATGAATACCCCATAAACAAGTTTCTGCCAATGTGGATACTGTTGCTTGGACTCAATAAGTACTTCGCTGACGTAGTAAACCGGCCGCTGAACCGGATGTTCCTTACCCGCCTCCTTGCGCTCCACCACGATGGCCACACTGACGGCTCGTGTGTTAGCGACTACATACAATAATAAGGGCTCCTTATCAACAGGAGCAACAAGAACTAGCGGTTCAGCTAACTGTCTTTTCAAATCCTCAAAGGCGGCATTGGCAGCATCACTCCAGACAAAGTCATATGTTTTCTTCATCATCTGATACAGTGGTATGGCCTTTTCGCCCAACCGGCTTATAAACCGACTTAAAGCAGCGATCCGGCCCGCCAGACACTGGACGTCATTTATGCACGCCGGCTTAGCCAGAGAGGTGATTGCCTTGATCTTCTCCGGGTTAGCTTCGATGCCTCTGTGAGAAACCAGAAAACCCAAAAGCTTGCCTGCAGGAACACCAAAAACACACTTGGCCGGGTTAAGCATCATCTTGTAGACCCGGAGATTACCAAAGGTTTCCCTCAGATCGTCTATCAAGGTCTCCTTCTCTCTGGATTTTACCACAATATCATCCACATAGGCATGAACGTTGCGCCCAATCTGATTATGAAGACAATTCTGTACGCAGCGCTGGGAAGTCGCCTGGGCACTCTTGAGCCCAAAAGGCATAGACACATAACAGAAGGCTCCAAAGGGAGTAATGAACGCCGTCTTCTCTTGGTCCTTAACTGCCATTTTGATCTGATGGTAACCAGAGTAAGCATCCAGAAAACTCAAACGCTCACAACCCGCCGTAGCATCAATAATTTGATCAATACGGGGGAGAGCAAAAGGATCAGTCGGGCAAGCCTTGTTTAAATCCGTATAATCCACACACATACGCCAGGTGCCGTTCTTCTTGAGCACGAGCACCGGGTTAGCTAGCCATTCCGGATGAAAGACATCAACGATGAACCCGGCCGCCAAGAGCCGGGCTACTTCCTCACCAATGGCTTTCCGCCTCTCCTCGTTAAACCGCCGGAGAAATTGCTTGACTGGCTTAAATTTTGGATCAATATTAAGAGTGTGCTCAGCGAGTTCTCTCGGTACACCCGGCATGTCCGAAGGTTTCCATGCAAAGATGTCCCGGTTCTCACGGATGAACTCGATGAGCGCGCTTTCCTATTTAGGATCCAGATTGGCACTGATGCTGAACTGCTTAGATGAGTCGCCTGGAACAAAGTCAATAGGCTTAGTCTCATCGGCCGACTTAAATTTCATTACCGGCTCATGCTCCGTGGTCAGCTTTTTCAAAGACGTCATATCTGCGGGGTCAACATTATCCTTGTAAAACTTTAATTCCTCTGTCGCACAAACAGATTTAGCGTAAGCAGCGTCACCTTCCTCGCACTCCAAAGCTATCTTTCGGCTGCCATGAACCGTAATGGTCCCGTTGTGACCCGGCATCTTGAGCTGCAAGTATACGTAACATGGCCGTGCCATGAACTTGGCGTAAGCCGGCCGCCCAAATAGAGCATGGTACGGGCTTCTGATCTTGACTACCTCAAAAGTCAGTTTTTCCGCCCTGGAGTTGTACTCATCTCCAAAGGCTACTTCCAGCTCGATCTTACCAACTGGATACGCTAACTTACCGGGCACCCTGCCATGGAAAATAGTATTGGACTGGTTGAGGTTTTTATCAGTTAATCCCATACGACGGAAGGTTTCATAATAGAGGATGTTGATGCTACTGCCTCCGTCCATGAGTACCTTAGTAAATTTATACCCACCAACCTGAGGAGCCACCACCAAGGCCAGATGACCCGGATTATCAACCCTGGGAGGGTGATCTTCCCTACTCCATACAATCGGCTGCTCAGACCATCGCAAGTAACATGGAACTGCCGGCTCAACAGCATTCACAGCCCTCTTATGAAGCTTCTGGTCTCGCTTGCACAAACTGGTAGTGAACACATGATACTGTCCACTATTGAGCTACTTTGGATGGGTCTGGTATCCCCCCTGCTGCTGCTGCTGATTACTCTGGCCAGATTGCTGGTTAAAACCACCTTGATCACCTTGAGAATTCTGAAAATTGGAATTTGAACCGCCGCCCGGGCCATGAAAGCCGCCGCCACCCTGCCCATTGTTACCGTTGAACATGTTGGAATTCTTGAAAGCTTTCATGATCGCGCAGTCTTTCCATAGATGAGTGGCCGGCTTCTCCCTAGAGCCATGCCTTCGACATGGCTCATTTAACAATTGCTCAAGCGTCGGGCCTGACCCGCTAGACCGGGGAGGTGGTCTCCCCTTACGTCGGTGATTGTTACCCCGCGCGTTGGTGTTAGCCACAAACTCAATACCATCATCAGCCTTATGTTTATTACCACCTTGACTCGCCGGGTTATGCTGAGGGCCCTTGCCGTTGCCATTCTTCTTTCCCTTCCCTGTCTTTTCATCATCAGACGCGGGATCCTTGGTACTATCAGAGTCGGCATACTTGACTAGAGCCGCCATCAGCGTACCCATATCGTTGCAATCGTGCTTGAGCCGCCCGAGCTTCATCTTCAAGGGTGCAAAACGACAATTTTGCTCCAACATTAAGACTGCAGATCCGGCATCCATCTTATCAGACGAATGTATTATTTCCTTGACCCAGCGTACCCAATGGGTTGTAGATTCGCCTTCTTGCTGCTTGCAGCTAGTCAAATCCACAATTGACATAGATTGCTTACATGTATCTTTGAAGTTTTGGATGAATCGGGCTTTCAGCTCTGCCCATGACCCGATGGAATTAGGTGGCAGTCCCTTCAACCAAGTGCGGGCAGTCCCATCCAACATCATGGTGAAGTATTTGGCCATCGCCGCTTCACTGACCTCCAGCAACTCTATAGCCATCTCGTAGCTTTCAATCCATGCTCCGGGCTGTAAATCAGCCGTGTAATTAGGTACCTTCCTAGGTCCTTTGAAATCTTTGGGCAGACGTTCGTTACGGAGAGCCGGCACCAGACAAGGGACACCTCTGGTCCTCGTAGCTACGCCTGCCTCGATAGAAGCCGTTGGGTAAACCGGAAAAGGCTGGTAAGCTGTCAGCTGAGCCGCCTGCTCAGCCTCTTGACGTGCTCTGTCTTGATCTACCGCGTTAAAGGCTCCATTATGCGCCGGGCCATGCCCACCTGGCAAGTCATGGCACCGGACGTTGCTTCAGCCGGCCGCTGAAACCATGTGTCTGCTATAACTTGGGCTTCGGTTTGGACGAGGGGTTGAATGAATCCTGTCCCGGCTATATGAATATGCCTCCTGTTGTGCCAAAGCCGTCTGAACAAGTTCTCTGACCCTGTGGGTTTCACCGCCGTTGGAGAATCGCCCTCGACCGGGAGAGCCGCCAGTCGTGCCGCTACAGCGATCATGTTTTCCAATGGATTAGAATAATGACCCGGTGGTATTGGTACGTATCGAGGTGGGGCAGTATTCACACAGGGAGGCCCCATCACTTGCGGCTGAACCAGCGTTCCAACCCCGGGTGCCGTGATTTCTGGCGGGTTACTAGGCCCTACACCGGGCGTGTTGAAGAGGTTTCGAGGATCATAAACCGGAGGGAGCCGAGATTGAGCCTTCTGATGCCTCCTTCTCATGACCTCATTGGATGCATTCTGATCCATTGTGAGCCGGAAAGACTGCGCCTGAATCAGCTGAGTCTGGGCGTCCAGAGCCGCCCGTTCTGCAGCCATCCTGATTCCTTTCGCTGCCAGATCTTCCTTGGCCTGCGCTATATCCAGCTTTAACTGTACCACTTCTGCATCATGTTGAGCTTGATCCGCTGGGACGACCGTGGCGGTTAACAGGGCAGTCATCTTATCCGTGAGATCCATCAGCACCTGAGCCGGCGAGTGCACAGGGCCTCCTGCCCCAGCGGCGGAGTTTTGAACAGGTTGCATGCCGGCCATGAAGATTCCAACCCGGCTTGGCGGCTCAAAAGGGTCCGGAATACTGTCGCCATCGGAACAAGCCCCGAGCCTGCCGTCTTGAAGTTGATATAACGAGTCCGTCTCACCTGTGGACGATTCACCATCAGAGCAGATGGCCGTCTCATCGCCAGATCTAGATCCTTCAGAGAGTCCTCCGTGGATGCATCCCACGAAAGCACGCTTCAAGGCAGGCAGAGTCCGGGCGGGTCTCGCACGCTGAGCCGTCTCGATGAGGTCGGTGCAGATGTCCGGCTCAGGGCCCGGCTTGCCGATCTTGCCAATGAAAACGTGGATTCCGCCAAAGGGGACCCGGTACCCGTACTCGATTGAGCCGGCGTCGGGGCCCCAGCCTGCATCGTCGATGTAGAGCTTTCTGCGACGACTCTTGGTCATCCGGCCCACAGCGTATCCCTTGAGCCCTTCGAAGCTGCCCTTCAAGAACTCAAATCCACCGTGCGCTGGCCCCACGGTGGGCGCCAACTGTCGTGGAATAGTCACGGCAAATGTCCTCGTGAAAGGACTTAATCGTGGAGCCATCGCAACTAGGAAACTTAAAGGGGTTAAAGCGGGACAAAGGACACGAGGGTTATACTGGTTCGGCCCATTACGGTGAAGGTAAAAGCCTACTCCAGTTGAGGTGGAATCCGCTATGCCTGGCTACCGATTTGATGTTACCCGTCCTGAACCGCCACTGGGTCGTCCCTTTATATACAGAGGTTAACGCCCAGCGGCTCTCAGAGTCCCGGCCGGCTCATAAACAGTGTCCGGCTCGGTCTTAACTATTCTTGCCTTACAATACAAGTCATGCCATTACGGCGGTTTATCACTGCGGGCCTTAAGTCGCCTATGGGCTTTAGGCCCTTTACTGAACCGCCATCTTCAAGCTTGATATTGGGCTTCATATGATGAATCGCCATAACATAACCCGGCCCCTCCTAGGCGGGTTACGCCAGTAGTTATATCCCCAACACAAAGGAATCCAGATTTCACAAGAGAACCAAGCACATCAAGAGACGCTTCAATTCCATCCGCGATCAAGTCAAGGAGGGAGACATAGAGATTTGCAAGATACATACGGATCTGAATGTTGCAGACCCATTGACTAAGCCTCTCTCACAAGCAAAACATGATCAACACCAAGACTCCATGGGTGTTAGAATCATTACTATGTAATCTAGATTATTGACTCTAGTGCAAATGGGAGACTGAAGGAAATATGCCCTAGAGGCAATAACAAAGTTGTTATTTATATTTCCTTATATCATGATAAATGTTTATTATTCATGCTAGAATTGTATTAAACAGAAACTTAGTACATGTGTGAATACATAGACAAACAGAGTGTCACTAGTATGCCTCTACTTGACTAGCTCGTTAATCAAAGATGGTTAAGTTTCCTAGCCATAGACATGAGTTGTCATTTGATGAACGGGATCACATCATTAGAGAATGATGTGATTTTTTTTTTTGACTGGAAACTGTAGGGAGAGCCCCCCACAGCATTTAACTTTTATTCAAAATAGATAATACAATGTACAAAGATTACAAGTGGTAATCAGAACATAAAAAAGAAAGAAGAAAGGGAACTAAGCTACTAGTAAAACAAAAAGAACTTCAAGGGGGTAAGAATGAAATCCACTTTAGCAGGTCCTCCTTGTATCTAGCCTTGACTCTGTGCTGCATGAGTGTAATATCATGGATAAATGCACTTCTCCATTTATTAAAACTCTGCCTCTCATGCCTGAACACTCTTGCATTCCTGATTATCCAGATGTTCCAGCAAGCAACAAAAACAACTTCAGTAAAAAAAGGCTGAGCAAAATCCTGGTAGCTTGCATAACAATAGCAGACATGTCATCCCCAGGTGACCATGTAATTTGCAGATAGTTCCATATTCTCACACTAAAGTTACATTCAGAGAACAGGTGGTTTCTGGTCTCTCTAGTCCTCAAGGGACAAAGAAGGCAGTTAACCCCATCATCAATATGCCAATGTCTTCTTTCCACCATATCCTTGGTATTGAGCCTATCCATGATTAACATCCAGGCAAACACTTTGATTTTCATTGTGCAGGAGGATTTCCATATCCAGAGAAGAAGAGGGTTAAAATACATGTTAGAATGCATGAAAGAGTAGAACAGCTTGGGCTTGAATGCATTACATGTCCCTTGCCAGAACCAAGTGTCCTTTTGCTCCACTTCTCTACTACAGGAGACCATAAGATCTTGTACAGTCAAAAACTCCTGATATGCCTGAGCAGTTAGAGGTAAATGGAACATATTAATCATGTCCTGCGACTGGAACGCCTCATAGACTGTGATCCATGGATCTTTCACATAAGAGAAGAGCCTAGAGAACCTTAATTGCAAAGGTGCAACTGAATCCCCAATCTTCCACTTATCAGACCAAAACAGAGCAGAGTTCCCAGAGTTGACTTGAATCCAAGTTGTGTTCCTGTAATGATCCAACAACTTGCAGATATCCTTCCACCAAAAGGAACCACAAATGTCAGTCCCCTGAGGAACAGAAGAGTGATAGTATGTGTCCCAAATAAGAGAGACCCATGGTAGGTCAACTCTATTTAAAAATTTGTGCAAATGTTTGAGCAATAGAGCCATGTTCTGAACATCCAAATTCAAAATTCCCAGCCCACCTTTATTTTTAGGCCTACAAATGAGGACCCAAGCTGCCAAGGATGGTGAAGGCTCATCCCTGTGCTTTCTCCATAGACACTGCCTCTAAATTCTCTCCAATTGCTTTAATATTCCTGCAGGAGCAAGCAAGCTACCAAGATAAAAGATGGGCAAGGAAGACAGAGCAGAATTCAGGAATTGAAGCCTTTCCCCTTGATTCAGAAAGGAAGAACTGGTTGTCATCCTTCTTTCCATACAGTCAACAAGTGGCATAAAATCCACCATTTTAGGCCTGGTAGTACCAACAGGCAGGCCAAGATAAGTGAAGGGCATTTTACCCACTTGACAACCAAAAGCAGCAGCCAAACCAATGATAGAGTCCTCATCAACATTTATGGGCACCATAGAAGACTTGTGATAGTTGACAACTAACCCAGTTGATGTGGAAAACACTTGCAACATGTCTTTCAGAGCCAAAATCTGATTTTTATCTGCATGTAAGATGATTAGGGTATCATCAGCATATTGCACTATTGGATAGTCCTGATCATGGCATGGTATAGGCAGCTGTAAAATTCCCCTCCTGAACATATCATTTACCACTAACTGCAACAGATCAGCAGCAATAACAAAGAGTAAAGGTGAGAGACAGTCTCCTTGCCTAACTCCTTTCTTACAAAGAAACTGCCTACCAGGCACACCATTTAGAAGAACAGATGATGTCCCAGTAGAGAGCAACTGCTTGACCCAGGAAATCCATTTCTGATTGAAACCTTTGAACTTGAGGATCTGCAAAATAGCTTCATGTTCAATTGAGTCAAAAGCCTTTTCAAAATCTAGTTTAAGAATTATTATAGGCCTCTTGGATTGGTGACATTGATGCAAATACTCCAGAGACCAACCAATACAGCCCTGAATAGTCCTGCTCTTAATAAAACCATACTGATTCTTATGAATGCATGCCATGATGCTCTTCTGGAACCTATTAGCAGCCATCTTAGATAAAAACTTAAGACCCATCCCTGTCAAAGAAATTGGCCTATAATCTCCAACCTCTTCAGGAGCCAGCTTCTTAGGGATCAAGGTGATATAGGAACCATTAATATTTTCTAAATTTGCAGTTCCAGAATTAAAAGACTCAGCCAACTCATAAAAGTCTTGACAGATAATGTGCCAGCACTTTTTAAAGAACAGTCCATTAAAACCATCAGGTCCAGGAGCTTTGTCAATGGGCATATGTTTGACTGTGTCATCCATTTCCTCCTTTGTGAAAGGCTCAGTAAGAAAATCCAACCCATCAACTGGTTTTAGCAAGTTACTGAGGTCAAAACCCATGACAATACCAGAAGAAACTCCCATTCTGTTCTTAAAACAATTCCAGATAATTCCCTCCATCTGAGAGTGTTGAGAAACCACTGACCCATTAGTATCTTTCAAAGATGCAATAGAGTTTCTTCTATGTCTCTCAGTGGCCATTGCATGAAAGAATTTTGTGTTCTCTTCTGCCAGTTTAATATACCTGATTGTACACCTTTTTTTCAATATAGAAACTGAAGATGTAAAAGGTTTTCCACATGCAATTTTACCACCTTTCTGAAGTTGAATTCAGGTCTGAATAAAGGCCTTAGGTCCTCAAGACCATCAAGACACAGTATTAAGTCATTACATTTGGATATCAAAACCTCCAGCTTAGAAATATTCAGTTGCCACTTTTTAAGAGCTCCTCTTAAGCACTTAAATTTATCAGCAATCCTGGCAGTGATGTGAGATTTATTAGAGGATTTCTGCCATGACTGCTGAACACATTGCATAAACCCCTCAAGCTCCACCCAATAATTTTTAAAACAAAATATTTTAGATTTGGGGATAGAGGTCTTGATTGTGACCACACATGGCACATGATCAGAAGCAGTTCTGGCCATGGGCAAAACTTCAATCATAGGGTATGAAGTAATCCAATCAGCAGACGTGAAAAACCAGTCCAACCGCTCTAATAATGGGTTATCTTGCATATTAGACCATGTGTAAGATCGACCCTTAAGAGGCAGTTCCAGCAATCCTAGGTGAGCAATGATTTCATTGAAAATAAAAATATCATTCAGATCCCCCCCAGGCAAATTCCTGTTATCCAGTGATCTTATGAAATTGAAATCACCCACCAGTAGCCAATTTTCCCCCAAAGGTATTTGCAAATTATACAGCCAACTGACAAAATTATCCCTGGCTTCCCCTTGACAAGGGCCATACACAGATATTAAGGACCATTTCTCATTATTCTGTTTGGAAATGAACTGAACTAGGATTGCAAATGGCTGTATCTCAATCACAGTGCCCTAGAAAACAGAGGAGTTCCAAACAACCAAAATTCCCCCAGAAGCTCCAACAGAGGGGGAGAAAGCAAAACTATCAAATCTTTTAGGGCAAAAAGATCTAATAGATCTAAAATCAAAAGAAGCACACTTGGTTTCTTGAAAGCAAGCAATAGCACACTGACTCTCATCCAGCTTCTGCCTGACAGCTCTTTGCCTTGCATCTGAATTCAATCCTCTAACATTCCAGCATAACACACTCCAGTTCTTACATGCATTACTCATTAAAACATATATGAGTAGAGAAAGAAGTCTGATGGCACTTAATGCCAGCAAATACAAAAGTAGCATAGGTCCAACATAACACAAATAAACCATTATAGGGCCCATGAAAAGACCATAACCCTGACAGTTGAAGACCAAAAAAAAGCAGATGCCACCCCCCACTAACTAAAAGGCCATTACACATTTGCACCATTGTTAGGAGTAGCAGAGGGATCAGCCATAAGCTTCTCCACAGTAAGAAGATCATCTGCTATGCCAAGCTCATTTCCAATCTGCTGCAGCTTGCTAATTGGAGTTGGAGGTGGAAGATCATCAAGTTGTTCATCCTGCAGGTTGTCAGACACGGTTGCAGAGAAAGGCTTGGACTTGGGCTTCCTCTTCTTGGACTGCATGGGCAGCTCCTGAAAGACTAGTTTGAAACCATCTCTCTGCAGAGATCCTCTGGTACACCTCCTAACAGATGTCTCCACAATAGGAGTAGGCGCCAAGGTCTTCCTTGGCCTTTCTGCTCTTTCTCTGTTCCTGTGGTGGTGTAGCATCAGACGCTATAGGAGAAACATGGTCAGACAGCATTACCTCTCTGTCAGAGGATTCTTCAGTAGATGGAAAGAGGGCCCTTGCCATAGGCCTATGCTCCTGTTCAGGTGCCTGATACGTCAATCTTGGCACATCAAAAGCCAAATCCCAACTTCTCTTGGAAAGCACATTAGACTGAATAGGCAGCATGTCAATAGATCTGTTTAGCTAAAAACTAACATCAGATTGCAGGAAAGTCTCAAAATTCCTTCTGAAAGCCAACTCTGGAGGCAGCTCAGGCCCAAAGAGAACTTTGTCTGCATCAAAAGTGGCAACAAAAGGCTCCTCAACAGCAGCAACTTCAACAGTGTTCTGAGCGAGAACAGGAGGTCTGTAGACCACTATGGCCCAATCTTCAGGATTATAGGCAGGCTCCTCCACAACAGGTTGCTCCTCCATAACAGGTTGCTCAGCATTCTGCTCTACATCAAAAACCAGAACAAAATTTGGCTGAATGTTTTGCTCAATAGAGCCAGAGGCACACCAGGCAGAGGGTGCGGGTTTCCATTTATAGGCATCCAATCCTCGTCATGAGGCATTTGCTCAGCGAAGTTGGCACCCAGTACGTATATAGGTGCAGTCCATGACACTCGAGCCCCACCCGACGCAGCATAATCATTGAAAACCACATCCCGCAGAACAAGCGCATCTTCAGGAAAGGATGCAAACACAAGGGTTCTGACCAAATAAGGATCCTGACTATTCCAATGGTGAAACTTGCCAAAGGTATTGACTGCAGCTCTGATATTGTCTGTGTTGCGCAGATCCAAAGGGATACCCAGCATCATAATCAACCCTTGACGAAAACCCTGAGCTTCGCGAAAACCCTCTCCCTCATCATGCTTCATAAAGCGCACAAAACGATCATTTCCCAAGTGCTGAGGGGGCAGTTGGAGAAGAGAAAAACGCACCACCGGATCTCTAACTCTGAATAGACCGACCGCATTGATCTAGGGCTGGACAGAACGAACCTGATATCCATGGGCCTCCAGCCAGTCAGCCACTTCCTCACGAGCAGCTCCGGTATTGGCATCACCTCTCCCAGCATATAGTCCTCATGGCGACGGACAATCGGAACGTGCGGCGTGACAAACGTACACGGCCAGCGCGCATCTCCAGCATCAATGATATGATGAACAGCGGGGACGTACTGCATTGGGTCTAGAGGAAAGTTCGCCATGGCAGGCGGCGGTGATGGCGGCTTAGGGGGCGGAGGTGGTGTCACCGGTGGTGAGCCCAGAGGAGTCGTGGGGCCAAGGTGGATGGAATTGGGCGAAGAGGACTAGCTCGTTAATCAAAGATGGTTATGTTTCCTAGCCATAGAGATGAGTTGTCATTTGATTAACGGGATCACATCATTAGGAGAATGATGTGATTGACTTGACCCATTCCGTTAGCTTAGCACTCGATCATTTAGTATGTTGCTATTGCTTTCTTCATGACTTATACATGTTCCTATGACTATGAGATTATGCAACTCCCGTTTACCGGAGGAACACTTTGTGTGCTACCAAACGTCACAACGTAACTGGGTGATTATAAAGGTGCTCTACAGGTGTCTCCGAAGGTACTTGTTGGGTTGGCGTATTTCGAGATTAGGATTTGTCACTCCGATTGTCGGAGAGGTATCTCTGGGCCCTCTCGGTAATGCACATCACTTAAGCCTTGCAAGCATTGCAACTAATAAGTTTGTTGTGAGATGATGTATTACGGAACGAGTAAAGAGACTTGCCGGTAATGAGATTGAACTAGGTATTAAGATACCGACGATCGAATCTCGGGCAAGTAACATACCGATGACAAAGGGAACAACGTATGTTGTTATGCGGTCTGACCGATAAAGATCTCCGTAGAATATATGGAAGCCAATATGAGCATCCAGGTTCCGCTATTGGTTATTGGCCGGAGATGTGTCTCGGTCATGTCTACATAGTTCTCGAACCCGTAGGGTCCGCACGCTTAAAGTTAGATGACGGTTATATTATGAGTTTATGTGTTTTGATGTACCGAAGGAGTTCGGAGTCCCAGATGAGATCAGGGACTTGACGAGGAGTCTCGAAATGGTCGAGACATAAAGATCGATATATTGGACGACTATATTCAGACATCGGAAAGGTTCCGAGTGATTCGGGTATTTTTCGGAGTACCGGAGAGTTACGGAAATTCGTATTGGGCCTTAATGGGCCATACGGGAAAGGAGAGAAAGGCCCCAAAGGGTGGCCGCACCCCTCCCCATGGACTAGTCCGAATTGGACTAGGGAGGGGGGGCCCCTTCCTTCTTTCTCCTTCTCCCTTCCCTTTTCCTACTCCAACAAGGAAAGGAGGAGTCCTACTCCCGGTGGGAGTAGGACTCCCCCCTTGGCGCGCCCTCCTCCTAGGCCGGTCGCCTCCCCCCTTGCTCCTTTATATACTGAGGCAAGGGGGCACCCTAGAGACACAACGATTGATCATTGATCTCTTAGCCGTGTGCGGTGCCCCCCTCCACCATATTACACCTCGATAATATCGTAGCGGTGCTTAGGCGAAGCCCTGCGTCGGTAGAACATCATCATTGTCACCACGCCATCGTGCTGACGAAACTCTCCCTCAACACTCGGCTGGATCGGAGTTCGAGGGACGTCATCGAGCTGAACGTGTGCTGAACTCGGAGGTGCCGTACGTTCGGTACTTGATCGGTCGGATCATGAAGACGTACGACTACATCAACCGCGTTGTGTTAAACGCTTCCGCTATCGGTCTACGAGGGTACGTGGACAACACTCTCCCCTCTCGTTGCTATGCATCACCATGATCTTGCGTGTGCGTAGGAAATTTTTTGAAATTACTACGTTCCCCAACAGTGGCATCAGAGCCTGGTTTTATGCGTTGATGTTATATGCACGAGTAGAACACAAGTGAGTTGTGGGCGATATAAGTCATACTGCTTACCAGCATGTCATATTTTGGTTCAGCGGTATTGTGAGATGAAGCGGCCCGGACCGACATTACGCGTACGCTTACGCGAGACTAGTTTCACCGTTGCGAGCACTCGTTGCTTAAAGGTGACTGGCGGGTGTCTATCTCTCTCACTTTAGTTGAACCGAGTGTGGCTACGCCCGGTCCTTGCGAAGGTTAAAACAGCACCAACTTGACAAACTATCATTGTGGTTTTGATGCGTAGGTAAGAACGGTTCTTGCTAAGCCAGTAGCAGCCACGTAAAACTTGCAACAACAAAGTAGAGGACGTCTAACTTGTTTTTGCAGGGCATGTTGTGATGTGATATGGTCAAGACATGATGCTGAATTTTATTGTATGAGATGATCATGTGTTGTAACCGAGTTATCGGCAACTGGCAGGAGCCATATAGTTGTCGCTTTATTGTATGCAATGCAATCGCCATGTAATTTTTTTACTTTATCACTAAGCGGTAGCGATAGTCGTAGAAGCAATAGTTGGCGAGACGACAACAATGCTACGATGGAGATCAAGGTGTCGCGCCGGTGACGATGGTGATCATGACGGTGCTTCGGAGATGGAGATCACAAGCACAAGATGATGATGGCCATATCATATCACTTATATTGATTGCATGTGATGTTTATCTTTTATGCATCTTATCTTGCTTTGGTTGACGGTAGAATTATAAGATGATCTCTCACTAAATTTCAAGATAAAAGTGTTCTCCCTGAGTATGCACCGTTGCCAAAGTTCGTCGTGCCCAGACACCACGTGATGATCGGGTGTGATAAGCTCTACGTCCATCTACAACGGGTGCAAGCCAGTTTTGCACACGCAGAATACTCAGGTTAAACTTGACGAGCCTAGCATATGCAGATATGGCCTCGGAACACTGAGACCGAAAGGTCGAACGTGAATCGTATAGTAGATATGATCAACATAGTGATGTTCACCATGGAAAACTACTCCATTTCACGTGATGATCGGTTATGGTTTAGTTGATTTGGATCACGTAATCACTTACATGATTAGAGGGATGTCTATCTAAGTGGGAGTTCTTAAGTAATATGATTAATAAAACTTAAATTTATCATGAACTTAGTCCTGATAGTATTTTGCAAATTATGTTGTAGATAAATAGCTCGCGTTGTTGCTTCCCTGTGTTTATTTTTGATGTGTTCCTAGAGAAAAATTATGTTGAAAGATGTTAGTAGCAAAGATGCGATTGGATCCGTGATCTGAGGATTATCCTCATTGCTGCACAGAAGAATTATGTCCTTGATGCACCGCTAGGTGACAGACCTATTGCAGGAGCAGATGCAGACGTTATGAACGTTTGGCTAGCTCAATATGATGACTACTTGATAGTTTAGTGCACCATGCTTAACGGTTTAGAATCGGGACTTCAAAGACGTTTTGAACGTCATGGACCATATGAGATGTTCCAGGAGTTGAAGTTCATATTTCAAGCAAATACCCGAGTTGAGAGATATGAAGTCTCCAACAAGTTCTATAGCTAAAAGATGGAGGAGAATAGCTCAAGCAGTGAGCTTGTGCTCAGATTGTCTGGGTACTACAATCGCTTGAATCAAGTGGGAGTTAATCTTCCAGATAAAATAGTGATTGACAGAATTCTCTAGTCACCATCACCAAGTTAGTAGAACTTCGTGATGAACTATAGTATGCAAGGGATGACGAAAGTAATTCCCGAGCTCTTCGTGATGCTGAAATCGACAAAGGTAGAAATCAAGAAAAACATCAAGTGTTGATGGTTGACGAGACCACTAGTTTCAACAAAAGGGCAAAGGGAAGAAGGGGAACTTCAAGAAGAACGGCAAGCAAGTTGCTGCTCAAGTGAAGAAGCCTAAGTCTAGTCCTAAGCCTGAGACTAAGTGCTTCTACTGCAAAGGGACTGGTCACTGGAAGCGGAACTACCCCAAGTATTTGGTGGATAAGAAGGATGGCAAAGTGAACAAAGGTATATTGGATATACATGTTATTGATGTGTACTTTACTAGTGTTTATAGCAACCCCTCGGTATTTGATACTGGCTCAGTTGCTAAAGAGTAGTAACTCGAAACGGGAGTTGCATAATGAACAGAAACTAGTTAAGGATGAAGTGACGATGTGTATTGGAAGTGGTTCCAAGATTGATATGATCATCATCGCACACTCCCTATACTTTCGGGATTAGTGTTGAACCTAAATAAGTGTTATTTGGTGTTTGCGTTGAGCATGAATATGATTTGATCATGTTTATTGCAATACGGTTATTCATTTAAGTTAGAGAATAATTGTTGTTCTGTTTACATGAATAAAACCTTATATGGTTACACACCCAATGAAAATGGTTCGTTGGATCTCGATCGTAGTGATACACATATTCATAATATTGAAGCCAAAAGATGCAAAGTTAATAATGATAGTGCAACTTATTTGTGGCACTGCCGTTTAGGTCATATTGGTGTAAAGCGCATGAAGAAACTCCATGCTGATGGGCTTTGGAATCACTTGATTATGAATCACTTGATGCTTGCGAACCATGCCTTATGGGCAAGATGACTAAGACTCCGTTCTTCGGAACAATGGAGCGAGCAACTGACTTATTGGAAATAATACATACTGATGTATGCGATCCGATGAGTGTTGAGGCTCGCGGCGGGTATCGTTATTTTCTGACCTTCACAGATGATTTGAGCAGATATGGGTATATCTACTTGATGAAACATAAGTCTGAAACATTTGAAAGGTTCAAAGAATTTCAGAGTGAAGTGGAAAATCATCGTGACAAGAAAATAAGGTTTCTACGATCTGATCGCGGAGACAAATATTTGAGTTACGAGTTTGGTCTTCAATGAAAACAAATGTGGAATAGTTTCACAAATTCGTGCCACCTCGAACACCACAGCATAATGGTGTGTCCGAACATCATAACCGTACTTTATTGGATATAGTGCAATCTATGATGTTTCTTACTGATTTACCACTATAGTTTTGGGGTTATGCATTAGAGACAGCTACATTCACCTTAAATAGGGTACCATCGAAATCCGTTGAGACGACGCCTTATGAACTGTGGTTTGGCAAGAAACCAAAGTTGTCGTTTCTTAAAGTTTGGGGTTGCGATGCTTATGTGAAGAAACTTCAACCTGATAAGCTCGAACCTAAATTGGAGAAATGTGTCTTCATAGGATACCCAAAGGAGCCAGTTAGGTACACCTTCTATCACAGATCCGAAGGCAAGACATTCGTTGCTAAGAATGGATCCTTTCTAGAGAAGGAGTTTCTCTCGAAAGAAGTGAGTGGGAGGAAAGTAGAACTTGATGAGGTAACTGTACCTCATCGCTTATTGGAAAGTAGTTCATCACAGAAACCGGTTCCTGTGACACCTACACCAATTAGTGAGGAAGTTAATGATGATGATCATGAAACTTCAGATCAAGTTGTTACTGAACCTCGTAGGTCAACCAGAGTAAGATTCGCACCAGAGTGGTACGGTAATCCTGTTCTGGAGGTTATGTTACTAGACCATGACGAACCTACGAACTATGAAGAAGCGATGGTGAGCCCAGATTCCGCAAAATGGCTTGAGGCCATGAAATCTGAGATGGGATCCATGTATGAGAACAAAGTATGGACTTTGATTGACTTGCCCAATGATCGGCGAGCCATAAAAATAAATGGATCTTCAAGAGGAAGACGGACGCTGATAGTAGTGTTACTATCTACAAAGCTAGACTTGTCGGAAAAAGGTTTTTGACAAAGTTCAAAGTGTTGAATACAATGAGATTTTCTCACTCGTAGCGATGCTTAAGTCTGTCCGAATCATGTTAGCAATTGCCGCATTTTATGAAATCTGGCAAATGGATAAACAAAACTGCATTCCTTAATGGATTCATTAAAGAAGAGTTGTATATGATGCAACCAGAAGGTTTTGTCAATCCTAAAGGTGCTAACAAAATATGCAAACTCCAGCGATCCATCTATGGACTGGTGCAAGCATCTCGGAGTTGGAATATACGCTTTGATAAGTTGATCAAAGCATATAGTTTTATACAGACTTGCGGTGAAGCCTGTATTTACAAGAAAGTGAGTGGGAGCACTACAACATTTCTGATAAGTATATGTGATTGACATATTGTTGATCGGAAATAATGTAGAATTATTCTGCAAAGCATAAAGGAGTGTTTGAAAGGAGTTTTTCAAAGAAAGACCTCGGTGAAGCTGCTTACATATTGAGCATCAAGATCTATAGAGATAGATCAAGACGCTTGATAAGTTTTTTCAATGAGTACATACCTTAACAAGATTTTGAAGTAGTTCAAAATGGAACAGTCAAAGAAAGAGTTTCTTGCCTGTGTTACAAGGTGTGAAATTGAGTAAGACTCAAAGCCCGACCACGGCAGAAGATAGAAAAAGAATGAAAGTCATTCCCTATGCCTCGGCCATAGGTTCTATAAAGTATGCCATGCTGTGTACCAGATCTATTGTATACCCTACACTGATTTTGGCAAGGGAGTACAATAGTGATCTAGGAGTAGATCACTGGACAGCGGTCAAAATTATCCTTACTGGAATAAGGATATGTTTCTCGATTATGGAAGTGACAAAAGGTTCGTCGTAAAGGGTTACGTCGATGCAAGTTTTGACACTAATCTAGATGACTCTAAGTCTCGGTCTAGATACATATTGAAAGTGGGAGCAATTAGCTAGAGTAGCTCCGTGCAGAGCATTGTAGACATAGAAATTTGCAAAATACTTACGGATTTGAATGTGACAGACCCGTTGACTAAAATTATCTCACAAGCAAAACGTAATCACACCTTAGTACTCTTTGGGTGTTAATCACATAGCGATGTGAACTAGATTATTGACTCTAGTAAACCCTTTGGGTGTTGGTCACATGACGATGTGAACTATGGGTGTTAATCACATAGTGATGTGAACTATTAATGTTAAATCACATGGCGATGTGAACTAGATTATTGACTCTAGTGCAAGTGGGAGACTGAAGGAAATATGCCCTAGAGGCAATAATAAAGTTATTATTTATTTCCTTATATCATGATAAATGTTTATTATTCATGCTAGAATTGTATTAACCAGAAACATGATACATGTGTGAATACATAGACAAACAGAGTGTCACTAGTATGCCTCTACTTGAATAGCTCGTTGATAAAAAATGGTTATGTTTCCTAGCCATAGACATGAGTTGTCATTTGATTAACGGGATCACATCCTTAGGAGAATGATGTGATTGACTTGACCCATTCCGTTAGCTTAGCACTCGATCGTTTAGTATGTTGCTATTGCTTTCTTCATGACTTATACATGTTCCTATGACTATGAGATTATGCAACTCCCGTTTACCGGAGGAACACTTTGTGTGCTACCAAACGTCACAACGTAACTGGGTGATTATAAAGGTGCTCTACAGGTGTCTCCGAAGGTACTTGCTGGGTTGGCGTATTTCGAGATTAGGATTTGTCACTCCGATTGTCGGAGAGGTATCTCTGGGCCCTCTTGGTAATGCACATCACTTAAGCCTTGCAAGCATTGCAACTAATAAGTTTGTTGCGAGATGATGTATTATGGAACGAGTAAAGAGACTTACCGGTAACGAGATTGAACTAGGTATTAAGATACCGACGATCGAATCTCGGGCAAGTAACATACCGATGACAAAGGGAACAACGTATGTTGTTATGCGGTCTGACCGATAAAGATCTTCGTATAATATGTGGGAGCCAATATGAGCATCCAGGTTCCGCTATTGGTTATTGACCGGAGACGTGTCTCGGTCATGTGTACATAGTTCTCGAACCCGTAGGGTCCGCACGCTTAAAGTTAGATGACGGTTATATTATGAGTTTATGTGTTTTGATGTACCGAAGGAGTTCGGAGTCCCGGATGAGATCAGGGACTTGACGAGGAGTCTCGAAATGGTCAAGACGTAAAGATCGATATATTGGACGACTATATTCGGACATCGGAAAGGTTCCAAGTGATTCAGGTATTTTTCGGAGTACCGGAGAGTTACGGGAATTCGTATTGGGCCTTAATGGGCCATAGGGGAAAGGAGAGAAAGGCCCCAAAGGGTGGCCACACCCCTCCCCATGGACTAGTCCGAATTGGACTAGGGAGAGGGGGCCCCCTTCCTTCTTTCTCCTTCTCCCTTCCCTTTTCCTACTCCAACAAGGAAAGGAGGAGTCCTAAGCGCGCCCTCCTCCTAGGCCGGCCGCCTCCCCCCTTGCTCCTTTATATACGGGGGCAAGGGGGCACCCCAGAGACACAACGATTGATCACTGATCTCTTAGCCGTGTGCGGTGCCCCCCTCCACCATATTACACCTCGATAATATCGTAGCGGTGCTTAGGCGAAGCCCTGCGTCGGTAGAACATCATCATTGTCACCACGCCGTTGTGCTGACGAAACTCTCCCTCAACACTCGGCTGGATCGGAGTTCGAGGGACGTCATCGAGCTGAACGTGTGCTGAACTCGGAGGTGCCGTACGTTCGGTACTTGATCGGTCGGATCGTGAAGACGTACGACTACATCAACCGCGTTGTGTTAAACGCTTCCGCTATCGGTCTACGAGGGTACGTGGACAACACTCTCCCCTCTCGTTGCTATGCATCACCATGATCTTGCGTGTGCGTAGGAAATTTTTTGAAATTACTACGTTCCCCAACACAAGGATGGGCCTAAACTAGGCTGATTTGAAGATCCTGAATTCCCGCCCGAACCAGTCGGCGCAATATCCGAGGCAGGACCCTCCAGAGATGAACGCTGTTGGATCACCGACGAGCTCACCGTGCCAAAAACAATCGGCGGTGAAGCCAAGGTCCAATTAAGGTTTTCTGGGGGTGTCGGATGAATAACCACACGCTCACTATCAGGAAGCTCATAACCAGCACTTTCCGTGGCAGCAATGCAATCAGCAGACACATGATATCTATACCCTTTACACACATCATAATTTTGAAACATAGCATAATGGCTGACTTAACAGGAGGATTATGCATTGCAAGAAGTCCCAAGGTCGCGCTACGTTTGGAGGGGCTAACCAAAACCCATTCAACATCACACTCTTTCTTCCAAATTTTGAACTCACGATACCAATTCAGACCCCCATTACCCCACAAATGAAAATAGCATTTGAATTGGGGGCAGGAATAGGATCTAGTATCAACAATGTGAAAACCAACATCCTTGCATGAAACATTAAAACTAAATACCTTGTCAGCAATGTATGAAACCCATAGATCAATGGCCGAACCACCCAATGCAGATTCAAGAGTTGCGGCCACATAATCCTCATTGAGCCTGAAATCATGCCTACTGAACGAAACCGCAAGGGTGAAAGCCCCTCGATCAGCCTCAGGATGAACGGTGAGGCCAGAAGCCTTGTAGATCTCATCAGCAAAAACTCTACCCTTGGAGAAATCCAAGCCAAGGGTAGATCCAGTCGAGGGATCCCTCTCCAAAGACATGAGGAGAGAGATCTTGGAGCGCCGAACAATATGAGTGGATTGGATCACCAAATTAGTGGTGAGAAGTGGAGATCGCCGGGGAGCTAGGGTTTAGGGGTGGGTGGGTGGAAGGGGGCGCCATGCGTTGTTGTTCTGAAGAATATCAAGTTGATGAAGGAGCGCCAACGTTGTTGGGGTCGTTTGTTGATGTAGGGCCTGCCGCGGTGTCATCCAAGTCTTCATGCTCATCAGTTTAGCAAGAATGATGTGATTGACATGACCCATCCGTTAGCTTAGCACTATGATCGTTTAGTTTATTGCTATTGCTTTCTTCATGACTTATACATGTTCCTATGACTATGAGATTATGCAACTCCCGAATACCGGAGGGAACACTTAGTGTGCTATCAAATGTCACAACGTAACTGGGTGATTATAAAGATGCTCTACAGGTGTCCCCGATGGTGTTTGTTGAGTTGGCATAGATCGAGATTAGGATTTGTCACTCCGATTGTCGGAGAGGTATCTAGATCTCTGGGCCTCTCGGTAATGCACATCACTATAAGCCTTGCAAGCAATGTGACTAATGAGTTAGTTGCGAGATGATGCACTACGGAACGAGTAAAGAGACTTACCTGTAACGAGATTGAACTAGGTATGATGATACCGATGATCGAATCTCGGGCAAGTAACATACCGATGACAAAGGGAACAACGTATGTTGTTGTGCGGTTTGACCGATAAAGATCTTCGTAGAATATGTAGGAACCAATATGAGCATCCAGGTTCCACTGTTGGTTATTGACCGGAGAAGTGTCTCGGTCATGTCTACATAGTTCTCGAACCCGTAGGGTCCGCACGCTTAACGTTCGATGACGATTGGTATTATGAGTTTATGTGATTTGATGTACCGAAGGTTGTTTGGAGTCCCGGATGAGATCACGGACATGACAAGGAGTCTCGAAATGGTCAACACATAAATATTGATATCTTGGACCATGTTGTTCGGACACCGGAAGTGTTCCGGAGAGTTTCAGATAAAACCGGAGTGCCGGAGGGTTACTGGAACCCCCCCCCCGGGAAGTTAATGGGCCACCATGGGCCTTAGAGGAGAGAGGGCCGACCAGGAGGTGGCGCGCGCCCCCCAGTCCGAATTGGATAAGGGGTGGGCGGCGCCCCCCTCCTTCCTTCTCTCCCCTTCCTCCTTCCTTCCCCTCCTTGTTGGATAGCAAAGGGGGGCGACCTACTCCTAGTAGGAGTAGGATTCCCCCCCTTGGGCGCGCCCCTTGTGGCCGGCCGGCCCCCTCCCCTCCTTTATATATGGGGGAGGGGGCACCCCATAGACACACAAGTTGATCTCTTAGCCATGTGCGGTGCCCCCCTCCACAGTTTTTCACCTCGGTCATATTGTCGTAGTGCTTAGGCGAAGCCCTGCGTCGGTAACTTCATCATCACCGTCACCACGCCGTCGTGCTGACGAAACTCTCCCTCAGCCTCAACTGGATCTAGAGTTCGAGGGACGTCACCGAGCTGAACGTGTGCAGATCACGGAGGTGCCGTGCGTTCGGTACTTAATCGGTTGGATCGCGAAGACGTTCGACTACATCAACCGCGTTACTAAACGCTTCCGCTTTCGGTCTACGAGGGTACATGGACACACTCTCCCCGCTCGTTCTTATACTTCTTCTAGATAGATCTTGCGTGGTCATAGGAATTTTTTTGAAATACTACGTTCCCCAACACATAGTTCACGATCCAGTAAACAAAAGTGCACATAAACATAAAGACAAATATAGTCTATCAACTTTCATTTTCTCTTCGGTCATTTGTCATATTGTGAACATTGGCTTCTTTGTTGCTGTTGTCACGCGATGATTCATCGATGCCACCACCTCCACCAAAGCTACCTCGCATGTCACCCATGTTATCATCATAGCCACATCCCATGGCACCCATGTTACCACCAAAGTCATCTCCCATGGCAGCCATCATACCACCAAAGCCATCTTTCATGACACCCATTGTGTTACCAAAGCCACCTCCCATCATGTTTATGAAAGCCGCCCAATTCTCCCCCCATGCCACTCATTCCTCTTCCCATGTCGCTATTGAAGGAAATATGCCCTAGAGGCAATAATAAAGTATTATATATTTCCTTATGATAAATGTTTATTATTCATGCTAGAATTGTATTAACCGGAAACATAATACATGTGTGAATACATAGACAGACAGAGTGTCACTAGTATGCCTCTACTTGACTAGCTCGTTAATCAAAGATGGTTATGTTTCCTAGCCATAGACATGAGTTTTCATTTGATTAACGGGATCACCTCATTAGGAGAATGACGTGATTGACTTGACCCATTCCGTTAGCTTAGCACTCGATCGTTTAGTATGTTGCTATTGCTTTCTTCATGACTTATACATGTTCCTATGACTATGAGATTATGCAACTCCCGTTTACCGGAGGAACACTTTGTGTGCTATCAAACATCACAACGTAAATGGGTGATTATAAAGGTGCTCTACAGGTGTCTCCAAAGGTACTTGTTGGGTTGGCGTATTTCGAGATTAGGATTTGTCACTCCAATTATCGGAGAGGTATCTCTGGGCCCACTCGGTAATGCACATCACTATAAGCCTTGCAAGCATTGTGACTAATGAGTTAGTTGCGGGATGATGTGTAACGGAACGAGTAAAGAGACTTGCCGGTAACGAGATTGAACTAGGTATCGAGATACCGACGATCAAATCTCGGGCAAGTAACATACCGGTGACAAAGGGAACAGCGTATGTTGTTATGCGGTCTGACCGATAAAGATCTTCGTAGAATATGTGGGAGCCAATATGGGCATCCAGGTCCCGCTATTGGTTATTGACCGGAGACGTGTCTCGGTCATGTCTACATAGTTCTCGAACCCATAGGGTCCGCACGCTTAACGTTACGATGATAGTTTTATTGAGTTTTGATGTACCGAAGGAGTTCGGAGTCCCGGATGAGATCGGGGATATGACGAGGAGTCTCGAAATGGTCGAGACGTAAAGATCGATATATTGGACGACTATATTCGGACTTCGGAAAGGTTCCGAGTGATTCGGGTATTTTTCGGAGTACCGGAGAGTTACGGGAATTCGTATTGGGCCTTAATGGGCCATACGGGAAAGGAGAGAAAGGCCTCAAAAGGTGGCCGCACCCCTCCCCATGGTCTGGTCCGAATTGGACTAGGGAAGGGGGGCGCACCCTTCCTTCTTTCTCCTTCCCCCTTCCCTTCTCCTACTCCCACAAGGAAAGGAGGAGTCCTACTCCCGGTGGGAGTAGGACTCCCCCCTATGGCGCGCCTCTCCCCTTGGCCGGCTGCCTCCCCCTTGCTCCTTTATATACGGGGGCAGGGGGCACCCCAGAGACACAACAATTGATCCTTGAGATCTCTTAGCCGTGTGCGGTGCCCCCCTCCACCATATTACACCTCGATAATACCGTTGCAGAGCTTAGGCGAAGCCCTGCGTCGGTGGAACATCATCATCGTCACCACGCCGTCGTGCTGACGAAACTCTCCCTCAACACTCGGCTGGATCGGAGTTCAAGGGACGTCATCGAGCTGAATGTGTGTAGAACTCGGAGGTGCCGTACGTTCAGTACTTGATCGATCGGATTGTGAAGACGTACGACTACATCAACCGCGTTGTGATAACGCTTCCGCTGTCGGTCTACGAGGGTACGTGGACAACACTCTCCCCTCTCGTTGCTATGCATCACCATGATCTTGCGTGTGCGTAGGAATTTTTTTGAAATTACTACGTTCCCCAACAGCTATCCATGACACTCATTCCTCCTACCATGCTACCCATCAAGTTCCTCATGGCCATGGTCTTCTTTGCTAACATTTCCTCGCGACAAAGCTCAACATATGCCTTTTGCTTCGCGTCGAGACCACCTGTGTTCATGAAAATAAAATTTCCCTCTTTCTTCTCCGCCACCTTTTAGCTCTTCGGCCGCCACCTTCCTTTCCTCTAGCTCCACCTTTCCGCTCCTCGGTCACCGTCCTCTTCTCCTCAGCCGTCGCTTTCCGCTGCTCGCCCTCTCCTCCATTTCTTTCAATTTCAAGAGTATTTTTTCGGCATACTCTTTTCTTGCAATGACAATGGCTTCGAATCCTTCTTTAAGATCATTGTCTCTAGCCTTTGATCCATCTTGTTTCCTTCCATCGGGCCTATGTGTTTTGGCAACTGAGTGAGGAGGGGAGGAGGAACCGAGTGAGGAGTAGGGCTCCTCCCCTCCTCACTGCCATCATCGTCATCATCACGATCAACAACTAGGATCTTCCTCCTAGGTACTTCAAAAGCTTCCTGATTCTTCCACTTCTCCTCATCTCGAGCTCTTTGTAACAAAGTTGGAAAGTGAACGGTTTTCCTTTCATCTTATTCTTATCCTCGTTCTTTGCTCTTTCTTGGAAGAAACCTTGAGCAAGCATGAGCTACATAAACAATAAGAAACTCAGTTAATTAGGAACATATGCATAGAAAGCATTTAAATGTAGCAAGCAATTACCATGTCTGTTTCATTGCAACCATTTGAATTCATGCGATCAACATTGGCCAAGCAACCCGCACATTTTTGACATTCGACTTTTATAGTGGACAACCGGTGCCGAATAGAATCCGGCGATCGATAATGACCGCTTGTGTTCTTAATAAAAAAATTCTTTGATGCGCTTTCAATATGTGCTAGCCGATTGGTCACTTATGATGGAGGCACCGATAGAGACTCGCTTCCAAGCCATACATATCAACACATCTTTGGTGTTCAAATAGTTTGTGATTATTCCCTTCAAAGTCCCAACAAAGCCCTCGTCTTCCATGTCAAGATTCTCATCATCATATGACGTATCATATTCGTGGGATGGAAAATCTTGAGAAACAAAATCTTCATTCACAACATTTGTCAAGTGCATAAATGTATCATCATCAACACTATAAATGCACACGCACAATCTCACATTCTATTGATACCAACATGACAAAAGAACAGTAAAAAAGAAGAAGAATTCTTTATACATTTGTGACATTTCGTCGAAAAAGTTTGAGACGGTGGCGGCAGGCGTCGACGGCTCCTCCTCCACGGTCGGGACGTGAGGTGGTGCGGGAGGAGGCGTGCCAACAATAGCAGCAACAACAACTGTGGGCGACGACGGCCACGAAGCACCAGCACCAGCCGCGGCCGCTTTCATCTTCTTCGGTCGGGACGAAGCCAGGGCAGGGTCGCGCGGCGGCCGCTTCAAGCCGCCACCATGTGATTTGGCTACGGGAGCCTTCTTCTTCGCCGACACTTCTATTGAAGATGCTTTAAAGAGTCGAAGAGGAACCACTTAAAATTTAAGAATGCGAAGGGCTATAATTTATGTGTTCAGTCAGAGATGCTCTAATTTGAGTAGGGGTTGTTTTGGCTCATTTTAGAGACCTCACAGATAAGTACCCAGTTTTAGGTCATATATGGGACTTCTTTCATATGCGACAGAAGCAAAATGTCGCGTACAAAATTTCTTTCTTCCACGTCGAATTTATTGCTGACTGGACAGAGAAAAATGCAATCTTCCCACCGTCCCTGCAATCTCCTATGCCCGGTGGCGCCATATGCGGCCGCCGCACCCCGTCCTCAACAGCGGCCGGCGCATCTTCTCGGAACCCACCGGCAGCGCCTTCTCTCCCCTCCGCGCCGCCACTGTGAAGCCCGCTTTCTCTCCGGCATGGCCCCAATGGCCACTTCCTCCTCCCCCACCGCGAACCCCCAGCCATTCAAGGTTCGCCTCAAGGTTAACAAGCCCCTTCGTTTGGCTCACCGCTAGTCTGAGTGCGTGACCTGTCTTGAATGAATTTGTCCCAGTTGATCCTGGGGTCTTCGTCAGTCGCCAGGAAGAACATCCTCAACGAGATGGGGTTCGAGTTCCAAGTCATGGTGGGTTGGGCTGTCAGTTATAGTTTTTCTTTTTTCCCTTAAATTTTCTTGGAGCTATTACTTGAGTGGATTGGGTTTCTTGGTTTCAGACCGCGGACATCGACGAGAGGAGCATAAGAAGGAAGGATCCGGATGAGCTAGTCATGCTTCTTGCGGAGGCCAAGGTAGAATCTTTCCCCATTTTTTTCTTCTATTCGTAACAAAAATGGTTTCTAGTTCCTGTTGCGTCTCAGCTTCATTCTTTGCTTTTCTTTAGAAAAGGGGGTTCAACCTCCTTTTCTAAAAAAAGCTTCATTCGTAGCATGAGAGTGGCTTTAGATTAGGTTCTGCTGTGATACCTTCTACAGTTCAGTAGCAATTGCATTGCTTGTTCTTTAAAAAGACTGCATTGCTGACTCAAACATTAGTGCATTTTTTCGCTTTCTGAAGAATGTGAGGACTTTATGTTGCTAATCAATATCTGGATAAGCTTATTGGGCCACAGTACTTAACTAAAAAACCATGGTAGCTTCAATGAGATATGCAGATCATCCTAGAGTTGTATTATTGTCAGTTTACTTATCATTGGAGTATAAATAGAAATAAAAATAATTGGTGAATTTCTTCTGGGTTGCGCATGTGTACGTGCCTGGTGGTCTGTTCATATCCATCTATCTACCTTTCAGGGCCAGCCGACAAATATGCCGGGCTCAGGGGCAAGACGACACCAAGGGGCCCTGTTGACACATAAAAACTTGAAATATGTTGTATTTCAAAAGCAAAAGCAATTATCCAGTACATAGCATAGATCGATGATCTTTGAACTCTAAAACTGACACTCAAACTGTTTATTGATCAAGAGAACTACTCATGAATTCATGATAGTAAGGAAACAATGTAGCTCCACAAAATATCACTTTCTTGGGCCTATGGCAAGACTACACTAGTACCACTATAAAAGTATTACCTGGGCCGAGGCGCCTGCCTCTCATGGGCCCAGGGTGAGTGCCCCGTTGCCCTGGCCTATGGGCCGGCACTGCTACATTTTAATCTAAAAAAAAGGAAATGCTGGATTGCTAGTCATAAATATCAAGAGCAAGCGTTGATCTTCTGCATAGATTTTGTTTATGTTCTGACAGTTTCTTCCCTTACTGGAATTAACCATTTTATGCATATTTCAGGCTGATGCTATCATGTCTAGAATGAACATTTCTGATTACCAGAAGGAAGGCGACCAACCAACACTGCTGATCACCTCTGACATAGTATGTGTCAGTTACCTATGTGCTACTGGTTTAGACAGAACTTGAATGATACCCTCCGTCCCATAATATAAGAGCGTTTTTGACACTACTGTAGTGTCCAAAACGCTCTTATATTATGGGACGGAGGGAGTATATCTGTAATACATAAATATGTTGTAATGATGTCTATGCCACATTGTGGCTTCTCTTTGTTCTTTACATAAGTTGAAGTTCCATGGATTCTACTTTAACATTGGCTACTTCTGGTAGCACGAGGATGGTCATTCCATATGCATACATATACGCTAATGTGGTATCACCAAATGCAAATGGTGTACTCAATACTTCTTTTCAGTTTTAGATATATAATTTTCAGTTCGTAAAGTTTTTTATAATAAGACCTGTCATCTTTAATGCTATTTAAGGCATAATTCAGTAGGGAAAAGTCCTTCGTGCAATAATCGTCAGTTTAGAGAATTATGGTATGTGTTAGATTTGGTGAAATGCGGTCTCTTCATTGTATTTCTTCTGCTCCTTCGATCTGGTTCATCATTTTTTCTTCCTCTTTTTGGGGAAATGCTGCTAGTTAAACAAAACATGTACTATGTACTTAACACCAATCAACTTTATGACCTAGTTTGCTGTATCCTAGGCTCACGACAACATTGACAAGTTCATTTATGCATTATCTTTTTTATTTGTTTAGAGACTGTTTGGCTAGATTCATATCTCATTAGTTTGAATTGAACATTGGTTGCTACTCAAGATTTAATTTGATTGTACTTTGCTTCTCAATTGTTTAACTCCACTGATGGATAAGTTCTTAGTTTAGAGGAAGTAATGTAAATAATTTCACTTGACTATCTCATAAATGAACTTGGTGAGGCGAGATTTACTTGACCATGTCTTGGGAAAGTTCTAGCGAAAAGAGATGGGGATTATGCAGAGCATAACCCATAGGTCTCTCAGCAGCCTACATGGAACACAGATGCGCATACCAGAGAGGCAGAGTGAGCTAAGCTGGCAATAATGTCTCAACATGATCTATTATACTTTTCTACTCATAATTGAGCATTTGGCTAGTGAAGAAATAATCTATTGATAGATGTGTTATTTAGCAGTGTAAAGTTTAATGGTTATGATGCATAATCTAACTAGGACATGTGTTCACATTCTCTTAGGGATGTTTTCTTTCTTTTACGGGCTTTAGGATTGTGTGGTTGAACATATGTACCTCATCTATGGTTTTACTAGATTGCCAATCTTTGCATTATATATTTATATTACATACTGAATGGTAGTTAACTTTTAGGTGGTTGTACATGAAGGGATTATTAGAGAAAAGCCAAGCAGCAAGGAAGAAGCACGCCAATTCCTGAAAGGTTTTGTCCAATGCCCGTTGTCCAGGCACATTGTATCTGATTGCCCCGTGTGTGTGTGTATGTATTTATTAGTTGAACCATTATCTTTACCAGGTTATTCTGGTGGGCATGTGTCAACTGTGGGTGGTGTGGTTGTAACTAATCTTACGACTGGCAAGAAGCTTGGCAGTTTAGACAAAGCTGAGGTAGAGCACTCTTCTAACTAACCCATCAAATTAATTCCTGTTAGAATATTGGTGATCCCATTTTAATGTGATTGAAGTCCAACCGATCGACTTCTTTTCTGCAAGATGAACATCTAAGCAAGCGAAGGATATCCTCACAATGTCACAATGCCTACTGATTTGTATCTTTGGAGTTAGCTTTTGATTTCAGAGAAAGAATGTACAGTAATCAATTTCAACTGTAGCTTCTTTGCTTAGTGTTGCAAACTTTGGTATATGTATATCTAGCTATAGTTAGCTTAGCTAGCGTAAACTGGAACCTCGTAATCTGTAGTAAAAAACTTTGCAGTTCTATTTCCTTGAGTATTTTGGTTCAGGCATTTAGAACATGAGCTCATTCAGATTCTACCAATAACTCCGCTATAGTCAAAAGCAACCTGGTGTGATTTGATACATGTAATATTTGTGGATGTCTGCAGGTGTACTTCCATGACATACCAGATGAGATAATTGAGAACCTGGTATGGTCTCGTTTGAATTCGTAACAAGGCATGTTTTGAAATTATTGTTGTCACTGAGCTACACCCTCTTGCTCCATTTTGTTGCTAGATCGATGAGGGGGTAGTATTTAGGGTTGCGGGTGGCTTGCTGCTAGAACATCCATTGGTGTTGCCGTTTGTCGAAGCAGTGGTCAGTTTTTATCTTTATCTGCTTATTGTGGTGCTAACATTCCATTTTATACTCATGTGAAGAAGAACTCGTTGATCATGTAGGTTGGTTCTAGTGACAGTGTAATGGGGCTATCAAAGGATCTGGCAAACAAACTCATTCACGAGGCATTGTTGGCATAGCCTAGCAGTTTGGGTGTGATCAACATCGATTGAATCCTTACTGCACTGCATGAAGGTAATGCGATGGCGAAAACCTGTCGAGACATGGTTATTGTTATGGTTTGAATTATATGAAGAATTCCAGGCACAATGGCACGAAGATTCATTGAGTGTGCAAGAACACTTCAGAACTGATGTCTGCTATTATGATCACTGATGAGATGTCACCTGAAACATCCTCCTGTGGAAACATCCTGAATCTTGGTTCTCACATAAGGTGAATTTGTATGATAAGTGAAATTGTTATTTTCTCTTCTGGAGTACATTGTTATGCAGATGCAATGACACTGCCTTCTTGTTTGCAATGGCTACATGAAGTGGCTATTGGCCTATTTCAGTTTACATGGTGGCGCTGTTCTTGGACAACTTTGCAAGTGGATGCCTATTATAAAAGAAATGAGAAAGCTGCACTTTACCAACGCCGAACCTGGCTACAACGCCAATCTAGCTGGTCATTGTACTTTCCTAAAAAAAAGCTGGTCATTGTACTCGCATGTTTTTTAAGGGAAAGCGACTTGGCTAGATTACAATCATACATGCAGGGCTAAATAATATTATGGGCATATCTTTTGATCTCACTAATGTGCATGATGTGTGAAGATAACTGTTTATACAGTTGGAATTGTAAAAGATGTCTTAAATAAATAAAATAAGAAACGATCATGAGACACATGTGGTAAGCAATCCAAACTATTCAAAAGATGATGTAGGAAAAAGGAGAAACAAAAAATTGTTTGAACACAATAATAAGTACAAAGAAGCAAGTTTTGTTTAAAGAAACAATGTAGGAATCCCCCCAAAAAAGAAACAATGTAGGAAAACAAAAAAATAGTGTCATGTAAGAACACCTAGATCAAAGGAAAAAAAGCTCAGACACAAAAGAGAAAAGCCCACATGTTACAAGCGGTATCCTATATACCTAAAAAGTTCATTCCGCCTATCTTATTTATCTCAACACGTAAGCATGTCACATCACCATACAGTTGTGGATTAGATAAGGCCCACCCACATACAACCATGCATGGAACAATACCCACCACTACATGCAACCATGCATGGGAGAATATTTTTCACTTTATTATTCTACTTATGTTCAACAAATATTTTATAACCATACATAATTAAATATAATAAGGCATATCTACTTTTAGTTTTGGTTTACGTGTTATTAATCTAAATATTATATTCCATACAATCAAATCTAAATGAAATATATTGCCCCCGCAGAATTTTTAAAATATATTGCAACCGATTCCCACAACAACGTGCGGGGTATCATCTAGTATATACAATGGCTCTCCCTCTATCTCAACATATGCGAGGAAAGAATGATAAAAGACACACGTCACAACACCCGGGAACAACAACCACGTACATGAGAGAAAAGGGCCCGCAAAACCCAGCACAAGCCTGTTGTGAAAAAGAAAAAAGGCGCATAATCCTAGCGGGCCGTTGTCGGTGTCAAAACCGGCGGATCTCGGGTAGGGGGTCCCGAACTGTGCGTCTAAGGTTGATGGTAACAGGAGACGGGGGACACGATGTTTACCCAGGTTCGGGCCCTCTCGATGGAGGTAATACCCTACTTCCTGCTTGATTGATTTTGATGAATATGAGGGTTACAAGAGTTGATCTACCACGAGATCGTAATGGCTAAACCCTGGATGTCTAGCCTGTATGATTATGATTGCCTCTACGTACTAAACCCTCCGGTTTATATAGACACCGGAGGGGACTAGGGTTGTACAAAGTCCGTTTATAGAGGAAGGAATCTACATATCCGAACGCCAAGCTTGCCATCCACGCAAAGGAGAGTCCCATCCGGACATGGGAAAAGGTCTTCTGTCTTGTATCTTCATAGCCCATCAGTCCGGCCCACGTCACATAGACCGGACGCCCGAGGACCCCTTAATCCAGGACTCCCTCAGTAGCCCCCGATCAGGCTTCAATGACGATGTATCCGGCGCACAGATTGTCTTCGGCATTGCAAGGCGGGTTCCTCCTCCGATTACTTCAAAGCACCTGACTTAGAGAGCTATATTCGGCTTGTGATTTAATGTCATGCCCCTCGGCTTCTGTGCCTCCATTGCTTCTGCCCCCACGTGTCGAGCGAATACGAAAGGGCAGGGTATTTTTTGCACATAACACCCCGGCCGTGCAAGAAAGGCATCTATTTAAAGAGATTGAATCTCATATCCCATTCCACATCAAGCGGAAAATCCTTAGAGCTTGCCAAGAGAAACCATTCCAACATGGCTAGCGTTCCCAGTTCTTCCTCCCGCCCCCACGGCTCCGAAAAAGGTGACTGGGAGAGATACTCTGTATCCCACGATCAGCTGGTTAAGCCTCAAACGCAGGGATTTCTCCCCCCCCCCCCGCGGATCTAGTCCCTGTTCGGGCAGGATTGACCTTCTTCTCTGGCGAAGCCCTAGCGGAAAATTTCCCCAATCCGACCAGGGGGAACGGGTGTGCTTCGTTTCCTACTTGATAAGAGGCGTCGGATTTCCAATCCACCCTTTCCTCCGAGGACTCCTGGAGTATTACGGCCTCCAACTGCACAACCTCACGCCGGCCTCAATCCTGCACATCGCGGGTTTTGTTGCTCTTTGCGAGCTATTCCTGGGCTGTGAGGCCCACTTTGATTTATGGAGAAAGCTGTTCTGCCTCATCCCTCGCACCCAAGAGAAATCGGTATTCGAGGTGGGCGGCGCTGAGGTATGGCGCATAGCCGGGACCAGATACCTATCCGGCACACCGAAGAAGGCATCCGAAGAGTGGCCCTCAGAGTGGTTCTATATCGAGGACGTCGCTCTCCCCGACCCAATCCGAATGGGTCTTCCCAAATTTTCCAGTGCTCCATTGAAGAAACGCCACAGCTGGCGCCCTCGGAGCCTCGAGGAGGAAGATAGCGCGGAAGTCCGTCAATTAATGGGCAAGATAAAGACACTCGCCCAGTCCGGATTATCAATAATCGAGGTAATGGCGACTTCCATAGTGCGGGGTGTCCAGCCGCTCCAATTTAGAGGGCTCCCCATGTGGCACTACAATGGGGAAGACGACGCCTCACGCTGCGGACGAAAGGGTCCGGACACCCCCACCGCTTTGGCAAAAATATTGGCCGAACTGTACAAAGGGGAGAAAGAGGAGTTCACTCGTCTTAAACGCCGAGATAGATTTTCCATGTACAATCCTCCTAGCTGGATGAGTTTTAATCCCACCACCTTACTCAATCCTTTCCCTGAGTCGCTTTTAATTGACATTAACCCATCCATTTATAACAGGAATGACGGAAGGTTGCCGCGGGGATCCACAGCCCCGCCCCACAGCCAGAGGATCATAACCGGGACCTTGACCCCGGATTCGAAGAGGATCCGAACGTATTTGTAGAACTCGAGGAGGGAGTATTCTACCAGGCGAGCTATGACGGCACATAAGTGGCCATCATTGCCGACTATCCCGGCCTCCTTCCTGCCCCACACGTAAGTAATCGGGAGACATCTCCTTCGAAAGGGCTTCCTCATTGCGCCTCACCCATCGCACTGTTTCGTGCTCCAAAGGGGAGGCGCTCGACGCGCCAGGCTGCACCAGAGGCGTCTCCTAAGAGAGGGGCACCCGTGCCGGGCAAATCTTCAAAGAGGAAGACAAATGACAACACGACATAGCCTTCATCAAAGAGGTATTTTCTTTTGAATATGCCCCCTGGCAGTCACATCAAACTATGACATTGTCCATTGTGTCTTATCAGGAAGAGCGTTCGCCGGACTATGTCCGGGGATTCTGCCGGTCGCGCCTCCACCAGTCGGGTTCCGGACGCTACCTTACGGACGGGGGCTGATACAGGGGTGACGCTGGACTGTCCTCCTACAGAGGATTCAGGTGATGTATCCGTCACGAACTCTGAAGTGGAAAGCGCCATGAATCATCGGCGCTGGAGGGCCGCTCTTCGTGACCCTGGCTTTACAAAAGAGGCATTTAATGCCTTTAGCTCGGATGATGCATACATCCGAGCTGCTCGGGATGGCTTACCAGAGCAGCAGACCAGCATTTGAAAGATGTGCGGGTAAGTACGCATTGTACAGATCTGATAATCATACAGTAGCCCCCGAGACTTGAAGCGGTTGAGACAACTGATTTAAGGATCATTGTATAACAAGGCGCTCACGGAGAAGAACAACCTGTTGTCTCAAGAGCTAGAACAGTGTCGGACCCAGCTAGCTGCTGCTACCGCCGAACTGGAGAAATCCAGGGAGGCACCGCCTGGTAATGTTCCCCTCTATCGAGAAAAAAATATAATCGTATACCAGCAATATTAATACTGTTGCATTTCCTATGGCAGGATCGTTAGATCAACTGAAGGAGGCACTGAAAGTCGCGCAGGCGGGTGAACAAGAGGCCAAAAGGCAACTGGCCGCGGGCGAACGTGTGCTAACACGGGTCAGGGATGATAAAAACAAGCTGCAGGATTCCAACACCCTGCTGGGCGAAGAACTAAAAGATGTGTGAGCCCAGCTGGCTGACTCCGTGAAGGAAAATAAGAGGCTAAGAGGCGGCATATTCAGTTTGTTTTTGAACTTGCCTCCGTATAATTCGGCAAGGAAAGGAACTGACAAATTTATGTCTGCAGGTATTTTGACTGGCCGCTGAGGGAGTCCTGGACTAAGGGGTCCTCGGGCGTCCGGCTTGTTATCTACTGGGCCGGACTGATGGGCTATGAAGACATAAAGACCGAAGACTGTACCCGTGTCCGTATTGGACTCTACTTGGCGTGGAAGGCAAGCTAGGCGACCGATTATGAAGATTTCCTCCTATGTAACCGACCCCATGTAACCCTAGATATCTCCAGTGCCTATATAAACCGGAGAGCATAGTCCGGATAGGGACAGACTCATTACCATATACACATAGGCTAGACTTATAGGGTTTAGCCATTACGATCTCATGGTAGATCAACTCTTGTAACACTCATATTCATCAAGATCAATCAAGCAGGAAGTAGGGTATTACCTTCATAGAGAGGGCCCGAACCTGGGTAAACATCGTGTCCCCCGTCTCCTGTTACCATCGATCCTAGACGCACAGTTCGGGACCCCCTACCCGAGATCCACCGGTTTTGACACCGACATTGGTGCTTTCATTGAGAGTTCCACTGTGCCGTCGACATAAGGCTCGATGGCCCCTTCAATCGTCGGTAATGGCGTCGTTCAGGGAGAAACCTTTCTCCCCGGACAAATCTTTGTGTTCGGCGGCTTCGTACTGCGGGCCAACTCACTTGGCCATCTGGAGCAGGTCGATAGCTACGCCCCTGGCCATCAGGTCAGATTTGGAAGCTTGAACTACGTCACGGATATCCGTGGAGACTTGATCTTCGATGGATTTGAGACCGCGGCGATCGCTCCCCTTCTCTCCGATGAACATGACTTAAATCTGTCATTGGAGCACACCCAGGAGATGGATCCTGTTGCTGCAACGGGCTCAGTACCGAAGCAGATCATCCCCTCCGAGGCCATAAAGTCCGCGGCGTTGGAGCCGTGCACGGACTCGACATCCTGCAATGCTTGCGTCAATGGAACTCCGGACTCGTCTCTGGCTACACGTTCCAGATCAAGTGCGCCTGCGGACACCGAGCTGGATCGGTTATCGATTTTCGAATTTAGCGCCGCAGACATCTTCCAGCATTCGCCTTTGGGTGACGTACTAAATTCTTTGAAGAACTTGTCCTTGGAGGATGACTCACAGCCGAACTATGTTCGTTTCGAGCTAGAGGCGGACGATGAAGAATTTTGCTTCCCACCCGCCACCCACTTCATAGCCACCGTCGACGACTTAACCAACGTGCTTGACTATGGCTCCGAAGACATCGACGACATGGACGACGATGCCAGCAAGGAGCAAGGCCAAGACCCGCCATTTACTGGACGTTGGACGGCCACCTCTTCGTACGACGTGTACATGGTTGATACACCCAAAGGATCTGGTGACGACAAAGAAGAGCCAGATAAGAACAAACCCTCTGAGACGCAGTCCAAGTGCCGGCGCCCCAAACGCCGTTCTAAGCCTCGTCGCTCAAAGGATGGCAACACTGGCACCGGAGAAAAAAGTACTCCGGGCGACGCCGAAAACAATGAAGACCCTGTCGGAGCTGCATCCGAACAGGAGGAACATGACAACACGCAAGACAACCCTGATGAACAGGCCATAGAAGATAACTCGGAGGACGATAGTTACCATCCACCCTCCAAAGAGGAGACAAGCCTCGGCAACGAAGACTTCATCGTGCCGGAGGACCCTCTAGAGCAGGAGCGCTTTAAGCTTCAGCTCATAGCCACTGCAAGGAGCCTGAAAAAGAAACAGTAGCAGCTCCAAGCTGAACAAGACCTGCTCGTCGACAGATGGACCGACGTCCTGACAGCCGAAGAATACGGCCTCAAGCGCCCAGCCAAGAGCTACCCGAAACGCAGACTGCTACCCCAATTCGATGAGGAGGCACCAGAACACATATCTCCCTCGCGTAATGCGGAACGACCACTGCGTGGTCGAGACAGGGCGACTGACCGGCCACCCCGCGGTCGGGATAAAGCGGCAACTCAGGCCGAACAGCAGCCTGCCCCACCGCCCCGCAAAAATAAAGACGAAAGAGTTCGGGGTCACACGTACGACCTTCAGCAGACCCTGGACAGTAGAGCAGGACACACAATATCGATCTATGGATCGCGAGGACGGGCCTCGAGGCACGAAGACGGCTACCTATTCGGACGTGACAAATCAAACCACGTCCGGGCCGAATGCCGCAGACGGACTCCATCAGAGCTACACCGCGATGCGGCCCGGTATAGAGGTGCCGCACACCCTCTCTGCTTCACGGATGAGGTACTGGATCACGAATTCCCCGAGGGATTCAAGCCCGTCAATATCGAATCATACGACGGCACAACCAATCCCGCAGTATGGATCGAGGATTTCATTCTCCATATCCACATGGCTCGAGGAGACGACCTCCACGCCATTAAATACCTCCCACTAAAACTCAAAGGGCTAGCTCGGCACTGGCTTAACAGCCTGCCTGAAAATTCTATCGGCAGCTGGGAGGACTGGGAGGAAGCTTTCCTGGACAACTTCCAAGGAACTTATGTCCGGCCACCAGACACCGATGACTTAAGCCACATAGTTCAACAACCTGGAGAATCAGCCAGAAAATTCTGGACTAGGTTCCTAACCAAAAAGAACCAGATCGTTGACTCTCCGGATGCCGAGGGCTTAGCAGCCTTCAAACACAGCATCCGTGATGAATGGCTAGCACGCCGCCTCGACCAAGAAAAGCCGAAGTCCATGGCAGCCCTCACGGCACTCATGACCCGCTTTTGCGCGGGAGAGGATAGTTGGCTGGCCTGTAGTAACAACTCAACCAGCAAGACAGGCCAAGAATAGCACTGGCAAGCTCCGGCGCAATAGGCACAAACGCCGAAGCAATGACAACAACACCGATGACACCACAGTCAACGCCGAATTCAGTGGCTCCAAGTCCGGCCAACGGAAGAAGCCCTACAAAAGAAACAATGAAGGACCTTCCAGCCTGGACCGCATACTCGACCGTCCGTGCCAAATACACGGCACCCCGGATAAGCAAGTCAATCATACCAACAGGGATTGTTGGGTTTTCAAGCAGGCTGGCAAGTTAAATGCCGAAAACAAAGAAAAGGGATCACAAAGTGAGGACGAGGACGAAGAGCCCCGGCAGCCGAACACTGGGGGGCAGAAGAAATTTCCCCCTCAAGTCAAAACGGTGAACATGATATACGCTACACACATCCCCAAAAGGGAGCGCAAGCGAGCACTCAGGGACGTCTACGCGGTAGAGCCAGTCGCCCCAAAGTTCAATCCGTGGTCGTCATTCCCGATCACCTTCGATCGACGAGACCACCCAACTAGCATCCGCCACGGCGGTTCAGCCGCACTAGTCCTGGACCCAATTATTGACGGGTTTCACCTAACACGAGTCCTGATGGACGGTGGTAGCAGCCTCAACCTGCTCTATCAAGACACAGTGCGGAAGATGGGCATTGACCCCTCACGAATCAAACCAACAAAGACTACCTTTAAAGGAGTCATACCAGGCGTCGAGGCCCACTGTACGCGCTCAATCACGCTGGAAGTGGTCTTCGGTTCTCCGGACAATTTCCGAAGCGAGGAGTTAATCTTCGACATCGTCCCCTTCCGCAGCGGTTACCACGCATTGCTCGGACGAACAGCGTTTGCTAGATTCAACGCAGTGCCACACTACGCTTATCTCAAGCTCAAGATGCCCGGTCCATGCGGTGTCATAACAGTCAATGGCAACACGGAACGCTCCCTCCGAACAGAGGAGCATACCACCGCCCTAGCAGCAGAGGTACAGAGCGGCCTTCTCAAGCAGCATAGTGCGGCCGCCGAGCCCCGGGACACCATCAAGAGGTTCCGAACTACACTGTAGCAGGACAACAAGGCTCGTCAAGAGCTCGACTAGCAATTCGGCCTCCATCCCAGTCCTGATGAAGTAGTGGCATTCGTACCACGCGTACACAATTACGCACTCGAAATACCATGGACATCGACGGAGGCACAAGCTAACCCGGGATCTACAGTTCGGCTAGACCGACCCCGGACACACTTTTTCCTTTCTGATTCAGGTTCCTTTTCCCGCGAGCCTGATCACCAGCCCCTTCGAAGGATCGGCATACAAAGGGGGCATGCAGCGTAGGTGCGTAGGGTAACCTCCATACGTTCTTCTTGACGGTATTTTTACTTATTTCCCAGGGACCGCACGCTGCTCCTTCTTGATCCCGGCATGTTAAATAGTTCGGGTGCTTATCGCACTATTTGTATAAGATACGCCTTGACGTATCCATTCAGTTATAATAAAAATGATTTGCGGCCCAGTTTCCGTGGTTTTTGCTTCTTACTTCATTTCGATCTGCTTATCAGCTGCATCGATACTCTTTTGTACGTCTCATATTCGCCAGGGGCTGCTTACCACCCCACAATACGGCAGCAAAGTCCGAACACTTCTTATATATAAGTTCGGCACCCCAAATTTAGCATTCTATGCATTGGCTCCGAATCATGTCTTTGGTCAATAGTTGGGTTGCCCGGCTCCTGTGCTTGCTACCCTATGTTCCGCTCTATCGGCTAGGGTAGTAAAGGGAGAACTACTGCGATTGTGCCCTGGCCTTGACCGGATGAGCACCTCAGTAGAGAAAGCTGAAAACTGACTGTCATGATACGGCGAGAGCCCGTCAGCTGTTCGAGGGTTACAAAATCGTTGGAGATTTTTTCCGCGTCACGCAAAGGATCGGCACTTCCCGATCAGATGCTGACAGCACCCTGGCTTGGTCCAGGGACTGCGCACTTGCTTAATTATAAAACTCCTATGGCTAAGTGAGGGCGTTTGAGTCGTATAGTCTGATTGCCTTGTTCGTTGCGCTAAACAACTCCTTCAAGGACCATATAATTGGATAAAGATTGTTTAGATAACATCCCGAACACATCCGTACTAATTACGTGAGGGCAGAAGCCGACGACTGGCCAACCCTTAGATTGCATATAACACGGCCGCACAGGAGGAAACAATTTAAAGCATAACGAAATTACATTACAAAACAAGCTTTGTCTTTATAATACAAGGCAAAGGACAACAAGAATGTATTCATTCGAAAATAATGTCTTGCGAACATTGAGCTGCTGCAAGTCGAGACCCTTCTATGACATCCGCAAAATATTTCTCGGGTGTGCGGTGCTCCTTGCCCTCCGGCGACCTGCTGGCAACTTCAACAGCGTTCATCTTCGCCCACCACATTTTGCAACGAGCGAAGGCCATACGAGCACCTTCAATACATGCAGAGCGCTTGACGACGTCCAGCCGCGGACATGCTTCCACTAGCCGCCTCACGAGTCCGAAGTAGCTGCCAGGCATAGCTTCGGCTGGCCATAACCGGATTGTCAAATCCCTCATGGCTAGTTCGTCCACCCTGTGCAGCTCCACCAGCTGCTTCAGCTGATCGGTGATAGACACGGGATGCTCTGGCGTCGCATACTATGACCAGAATAGCTTCTCCGTAGAAACCCCTCCTTCGGCTCGATAGAACTCTGCAGCGTCTGATACGCTGCGTGGTAGATCCGCAAAAGCCCCTGGGGAACTCTGAACCCGGGTTAGTAAAAGGTACTGCCTCTCCACATACTTGCTTTGCATCTTAAAAGCCTTACCCGCCGTGATCTTCTTGGCCTCCTGGATCTCCCAGAGAGCGACCTGGGCCTCATTCCGTGCGGTCTCCGCGCTCTGACGAGCCTTGGTAAGTTCGGCCCCTCGAGTCGACGCATCATGCTCCAAGGTCTCACATTGTTTCACCGCATCCTGGAGCTCCTGCTGGACCTTCTTGACTCAGGCCTCAAGCTTTTTCCGGGCGGCTTGCTGCTCGACGGCCTTCCCCTCGGCTTCGGCCAAAGCCTTTTTTAGGGCCTCCACCTCAGTTGCGGCTCCTGCACATATTACGACACTACGGTCAGTATACAACGCTCGTTCTTTTCGAACACACAGCACGTCATCATTTACCTTGCTTCTCCCGGAGCCGAATCGTCACCTCGCCGAGCTCGTTCTCGGTCCGCTCCAGCCTCTGCTTCAGTTCAGAGACTTCGGCAGCATGCGAGGTTGCAGCCAACAACGACGCCTACTTATGCATACATATCACGTTAGTCTCCTGCAATAAAAGATTGATCCACTGTCCAGTTCTCGTCGCCGAACACTGGACAATGTCTCAGGGGCTACTGACTACATGTGGTTTTTCTCTTTCTATGTCACTTACCTCAAAACCTGTCAACAGGTTGCTGCAAGCTTCGTTCAGTCCACTCTTGGCAGACTGAACCTTCTCGATCACCGTGCCCATAAGGACACGATGCTCGTCCATAACGGAGGCGCCTCGTAGCGCCTCCATCAGGTTATCTGGCGCCCCTGGATGGACAGGGACCACAGGCGTAAGCGTTGCACCCCCCTCCTTCAAATGAGGCTGCCCGCCCGACTCCGGAGCCATATGGGTCTTCGGAATCGTATTCGGCTGAGGGCCAAGCTGGATGCGGCCCTCTTCGCCAGTCTCCATGGGGATCGTCCCCTCCATATGTCCGGCAGTGGAGGCTTCGCGTCGTGGCGCCTCCAGGACTGCGTCCTGGGTTCCTCCCCGGTTCGGATCGGCCCTCCGGGACAGCACGTCGGTGTCGTCCCCGACCCCGGGGGAATAAGCAGGCGGTGGCGACTGGCTCGCCATCTCCGACGGAGCCAGCGAACTTCCAGACGAGGATCGCTGGATTAGGTCGCGGGCCGGACTGCAATGGTACAGTTAACTACATCAAGATAATGGAGAGAAAGGGCTAGATGTGCGCATAAATAAGCCATGTCACTTACGATGCGGCATGGGGCTTAGTGCAGGGGCGTCGTTCCGGACTGCTGTCAACGTCCCATGCGGTGTTGACCACTGGAACGCCCTTCCCCTTTTTGGGCGCCTCCGCCTCCAGATGCGCTGGAGCCGCCCTCTTCTTCTTCCTCTCCTCAGGGGGAGGATTGTTTTCTTCCTCCTCCTCCTCTTCCCCGTCATTGTCCTCAGGGACAGAGGAATGCGTTTCGTCTTCCTCGGATGCCGTGTCCGAAGTACCCTTACGATGGAGGCCACTCTTGGCCCCCTTTGCCTTCTTCTTGGCCTTCTTCTCCGGCGCCTTATATGGCGCCGGTACTAGCATCTTCGCTAGACGCGGGATGACTGGTTCCTCAGGCAGCGGAGCCGGACACTGGATCCGCTTTGCCCTCTCCATCCAGTCCTGAAAGAGCAATAACAAAAGCTCAGACATCATCCTCGAAACAATTAGGTTGAGGACTCGTTCGAAATAACATACCTTGCTGGCGGGGTGTGTACAATCGTGACCACGGTCCGAATCCGTGGCCGGTGGTTTCTCATTGCCCCTGAAGAGCAATTTCCATGCGCCTTCGTGCGTAGTCTCGAAGAGACTCACCAGGGTCCGGTGCTTGTTTGGATTGAACTCCCATAGCGGGCGGCTTCGGCGCTGGCATGGAAGGATCCGGCGAACTAACATCACCTGGATCACATCAACGAGCTTGACGCTCTTGGTTACCATGCTCTGAACACGCGTCTTCAGCGCTATCAGCTCGTCAGAAGAACACCAGTCCGGACTCTTCTCGACCCAAGAGGTGAGTCGCATAGGAGCGCCGGAGCGGAATTCGGCAGCTGCGGCCCAGGTGGTGCCGCGTGGTTCTGTGACATAGAACCACTGCTTCTGCCACTCCTTTACCGTATCCACAAAGGTGCCTTTGGGCCAAGAGACGTTGGACAATTTACTCACCATTGCCCCTCCGCACTCCGCGTGCTGGCCATCTACCACCTTCGGCTTCACGTTGAAGACTTTGAGCCACAGTCCGAAGTGGGGGTGGATGCGGAGGAAGGCCTCGCATACGACAATAAACGCCAAGATGTTGAGGAAGGAATTCGGGGACAAATCATGGATATCTACCCCGTAATAATACATTAGCCCGCAGACGAAGGGGTGGAGTGGAAACCCTAGCCCGCGGAAGAAATGGGGGATGAATACTACCCTCTCTGTGGGCTCCGGCGTGGGGACGATCTGTCCCTCGGCCGGCAGACGGTGGGCGATCTCCTTCGCCAAATATCCGGCCGCCCGGAGCTCAGTAATGTCCTCCTCTGTGATGGAGGAGACCATCCACTTGCCCTGACCACCGGATCCGGACATGGTTGCGGGGGTGGAAAGGAGATTGGAACTTGGGCGCTGGAGCTCGAGGTTGGGAAGGCAGAGACAGAGAGAAAGCGTGAGAAGAGGAAGGGGGAATCCTTATCTCCTTATAAAGGCAGCAAATATTAAACGCCTCCTCACTCGCCTTGAGATTTGCCTATTCCCAAGGGCTGTGTAAACGGCACGGTTGGGTTACCCATGCCCGCATTGATGAGAATCCCGCGATAAGGGGACACGATCTCTGCTTCGACAAGACGTGCCAATAGCAACCGCGTCTTGAAACGTGGGGCAAACGGTTCGAAATTATGACCGAACGGACGTAATGTCACGTTGCAGAAAGCTGTCAGCGGATGGAACTCGTGTAATATATATATATATTCTCTCTGCGGTTGTGCATGGTGTGTAACAGGTCCGGATACAATCATCGCGTCCGAAGACTATCTTGGAGTTCGGAAGAAGGGGAACCCGCCTTGCAATGCCGAAGACAATCTGCGCGCCGGACTCCTTGTCATTGAAGCCAGGTTCAGGGCTTACTGAGGGAGTCCTGGACTAAGGGGTCCTCGGGCGTCCGGCCTGTTATCTACTGGGCTGGACTGATGGGCTATGAAGACATAAAGACCGAAGACTGTACCCGTGTCCGGATTGGACTCTACTTGGCATGGAAGGCAAGCTAGGCGACCTATTATGAAGATTTCCTCCTATGTAACCGACCTCATGTAACCCTAGATCTCTTCGGTGTCTATATAAACCGGAGAGCATAGTCCGGATAGGACAGATTCATTACCATATACTCATAGGCTAGACTTCTAGGGTTTAGCAATTACGATCTCGTGGTAGATCAACTCTTGTAACACTCATATTCATCAAGATCAATCAAGCAGGAAGTAGGGTATTACCTCCATAGAGAGGGCCTGAACCTGGGTAAACATCGTGTCCCCCGTCTCCTGTTACCATCGATCCTAGACGCATAGTTCGGGACCCCCTACCCGAGATCCGCCGGTTTTGACACCGACAGCTGCGCCGAAGAGGAAATGTCCGGATCTCAAGGCGACCTGCTACAAGAGCTGTCCCAAATGCACGAGCGAGCTCGGCAAGCAATGCGGAGTGTTGCCAAGGCTTTGTGGCCATCCACCTCCCCTCCAGGAAGTATGGAGGAGCTCGTGATGCTATTTAAGGGAGCACGGTGGCATTTTCGATTATGGCAGATATCAGCCTGCCGAGAAGGTGCGCGAGAGGCCTGGGCCATGGTGAAAACACGGTATACCAAGCTTGAGCCGAATCATATGGCCCGGGTCAGACCTCGAGGGTCAGATGGAAAAGAAATTCCAGTTAGTTTGGTATATGACCAAGTAAAGATAGCCGCCAAATATTCCCAACAGGATTGCAAGCTAGACAGCCTATTAGATGGCATAGAGGAAAAAGTTTTTGAGTCCAAGTGACTATGTACTTCATTTGACATATTTGTCCCTAGCCGGATTGTAAAACGATTGTCATGGCAGACCCTTTCGCTTCGACCTCTGGACCCGAAGGTACGGAGTGCTTCCGAATACCAGAGCGGCAATATAGACCGGGGTATGCGTGGAAACCAGGCGTAGGGGTCATAGTTGCTTGAACAGACAAGTTGTATCCGGCTAGCTATGTTATATTACATTGTGATTGTAAGAAACATCTTCCAGGGAGAATAGTTCAGTTAAGGGTTCCTTTCCCTGGGTGAACATGCGTTAATGTGCATGCCCGAACTGTGATTGAAAAAATCGCAGTATACGTAACATCTGGGGGTTCATAGTGTAATGAGTGTAAAATATCTTTAGTCCGCCGACCGAATATTCCCTTAAGAACGCTAGCTTTCGGCTTCACCCAGTCTAAGGTACACGTCCAGATGACCCGGCTATAACAATCGCAGAGGTGCTCCCTTTATGCCCTAGCCGAACAAATGGGAACGTAGGGCATAAGCACAGGAGCCAGGCAACCCAGCTTGGCCAAAACTTAAGTCATAACGATGCATATAATGGCGAATAAAAGGTACATATGAGGAAAGGACACATATGTGGTGAGCTTGATGCTCGGCAAATAATAATAAGCTTCTATACAAGAAGCCCCCAGGTATTATGGGCGTACATATTTAAGGATGTGTACATCATAGGTGCGCGGTTTAGCCGCACAAGAGCTTAAAGCTAGAAAAAAGTTAAAGAGAGGAAAAAATAACGGAAACAAAGGGAGAAGAAGACGAACAAAGAGTCCGACTCTAGGCGTAGAATCTTCGGAGCCTGGCGGCATTCCACGGGTTCGGCTCTAAGCGATTGTCCGATGCATCACGCAGGCGGTACGCTCCTCCAGTGAGAACTTCATCTATGATGAAGGGACCCTCCCACTTGGGCTTGAGTTTGTCCTTTTTCTTATCTGGCAAGCGTAGAACGAGTTCGCCGACATTATAAGTCTTGGCCCGCACTTCTCTGCTTTGATATCTGCAAGCCTGTTGTTGATAAAATGCAGAACGGGCTTTTGCAACGTCACGCTCCTCCTCCAGGGCATCTAAGCTGTCCTGCCAATCAAGCTCGGCTTCTCTCTCTTCATACATGCGCACTCGAGGTGAGTCATGAATAATGTCGCAGGGCAACACGGCCTCTGCGCCGTACACCATGAAGAAAGGTGTGTATCCGGTAATGCGATTGGGCGTGGTCCGCAGCCCCCAGAGTACGGAGTCGAGCTCCTCAACCCAGTGCTTGTCTGGTTCTTTCAAAGAACGCACTAGTCTAGGCTTAATGCCGCTCATAATAAGAATATTAGCTCGTTCGACTTGACCGTTTGTTTGTGGGTGATAGACGGAGGCGTAATCGAGCTTAATGCCCAAGTTAACACACCAGGTTTTCACCTCATCAGCTGTAAAATTGGAGCCGTTATCGGTGATGATGCTGTGTGGGACGCCACAACGGTGCACGACACCGGATATAAAGTCTATCACTAGTCCAGCTTCGGCGTTTTAACTGGTTTGGCCTCTATCCACTTGTTGAATTTATCTACCATGACCAGCAGATTTTTTTATGGCTTCCTCCTTTAAGGGGTCCGACCATATCAAGCCCCCAGACAGCAAAAGGCTGATGACCCACAAGTATAGGGGATCTATCGTAGTCCTTTCGATAAGTAAGAGTGTCGAACCCAACGAGGAGCAGAAGGAAATGATAAGCGGTTTTCAACAAGGTATTCTCTGCAAGCACTGAAATTATCGGTAACAGATAGTTTTGTGATAAGGTAATTTGTAACGGGTAGCAAGCAATGAAAGTAAATAAGGTGCAGCAAGATGGCCCAATCCTTTTTGTAGCAAAGGACAAGCCTGGACAAACTCTTATATAGAGAAAAGCGCTCCCGAGGACACATTGGGAATTATCGTCAAGCTAGTTTTCATGACGCTCATATGATTCACGTTCGTTACTTTGATAATTTGGTATGTGGGTGGACCGGTGCTTGGGTGCTGCCCTTCCTTGGACAAGCATCCCACTTATGATTAACCCCTATTGCAAGCATCCGCAACTACAAAAAAGTATTAAGGTAAACCTAACCATAGCATGAAACATATGGATCCAAATCAGCCCCTTACGAAGCAACACATAAACTAGGGTTTAAGCTTCTGTCACTCTAGCAACCCATCATCTACTTATTACTTCCCAATGCCTTCCTCTAGGCCCAAACAATGGTGAAGTGTCATGTAGTCTACGTTCACATAACACCACTAGAGGAGAGACAACATATATCTTATCAAAATATCGAACGAATACCAAATTCACATGACTACTTATAGCAAGACTTCTCCCATGTCCTCAGGAACAAACGTAACTACTCACAAATCATATTCATGTCCATAATCAGAGGGGTATTAATATGCATAAAGGATCTGAACATATGATCTTCCACCAAATAAACCAACTAGCATCAACTACAAGGAGTAATCAACACTACTAGTACCCCACAGGTACCAATCTGAGGCTTTGGGACAAAGATTGGATACAAGAGATGAACTAGGGTTTTAGAGGAGATGGTGCTGGTGAAGATGTTGATGGAGATTGACCCCCTCCCGATGAGAGGATCATTGGTGATGATGATGGCGATGATTTCCCCTCTCGGAGGGAAGTTTCCCCGGCAGAACAGCTCTGCCGGAGCCCTAGATTGGTTCCGCCAAGGTTCCGCCTCGTGGCGGCGGAGTTTCTTCCCGAAAGCTTGCTTCTGATTTTTTTCTCGGACGAAAGACTTCATATAGCAGAAGATGGGCACCGGAGGCCTGCCAGGGGGCCCATGAGGCAGGGGGCGCGCCCAGGGGGTAGGGCGCGCCCCCACCCTCGTGGCCAGGGTGTGGGCCCCCTCTGGTACTTTCTTCGCTCAGTATTTTTTATTAATTCCAAAAATAACTTCCGTGGAGTTTCAGGACTTTTGGAGTTGTGCAGAATAGGTCTCTAATATTTGCTCCTTTTCCAGCCCAGAATTCCAGCTGCCGGCATTCTCCCTCTTCATGTAAACCTTGTAAAATAAGAGAGAATAGGCATAAATATTGTAACATAATGTGTAATAACAGCCCATAATGCAATAAATATCGATATAAAAGCATGATGCCAAATGGACGTATCAACTCCCCCAAGCTTAGACCTCGCTTGTCCTGAAGCGGAAGTCGATAACGATAAATATGTCCACATGTTTAGAGATAGAGGTTTCGATAAAATAAAATACGGACATGAGGGCATCATGATCATTCTTATAACAGCAACATATATATATATATATATATATATATATATATATTGTCATATGATTTCTTATGCTCAAGTATTAATCTATTCACAATGTCAATTATGAATCAAAAACTTCATTGAAAACCAACAAACTATAATCCCGGTCATTGAAGCAATTGCAATATCATAACATAGGAAAGAGTCATTATAAGAGCTTTTCAGCAAGTCCACATACTCAACTATCATATAGTCTTTCACAATTGCTAACACTCACACAATACTTATGGGTATGGAGTTTTAATCAGACACAGAGAAAGATAGGGGCTTATAGTGTTGCCTCCCAACCTTTTACCTCAAGGGTAATGTCAACAATAATAGTTTATGATAACTTACATCCAATTGGGTATATATATCAGGATCTTTCCAACACAATGTGCTTGCCAAAGGATAAAACGTAAAAAGGGAAAGGTGAAGATCACCATGACTCTTGTATAAGGGTAGAGGATAAAAGTAAAAGATAGGCCCTTCACAGAGGGAAGCAGAGGTTGTCATGCGCTTTCATGGTTGGATGCACGAAATCTTAATGGAAAAGAACGTCACTTTATATTGCCACTTGTGATATGGACCTTTATTATGCAGTCCGTCGCTTTTATTGCTTCCACATCACAAGATCGTATAAAGCTTATTTTCTCCACACTAATAAATCATACATAATTAGAGAGCAATTTTTATTGCATGCACCGATGACAACTTACTTGAAGGATCTTACTCAATCCATAGGTAGATATAGTGGACTCTCATGGCAAAACTGGTTTTAAGGGTATTCGGAAGCACAAGTAGTATCTCTACTTGTTGCAAAGAATTTGGCTAGGATGAGGGGGAAAGGCAAGCTCAACATGTTGGATGATCCATGACAATATACTTTATTTCAGATATAAGAAAACATAACCCATTACGTTGTCTTCCTTGTCCAACATCAACTCTTTAGCATGTCATATTTTAATGAGTGCTCACAATCATAAAAGATGTCCAAGATAGTATATTTATATGTGAAAACCTCTCTTTCTTTATTACTTCCTATTAATTGCAACGATGACCAAAACTAAGTTTGTCAACTCTCAACAACTTTTATTCATCATACTCTTTGTATGTGAAGTCATTACTCTCCATAAGACCAATATGATCTCTTTTATTTCTTTTTATTCTTTCTTTTTCGTTAATTCCCTCACAATCATAGCAAGATAATCAAGCCCTTGACTCAACACTAATCTTTATTATATATAGCTCACAGACTCGATTACATAGAAAGATTATAAAACAAAGCTCAAAACTAGATCATACTAAAACTTTATTCTACTAGATAAAGATATTACTAAAAGGATCGAACTAAGAAAAACGGTAAAGATAGGAGTGTGATGGTGATACGATACCGGGGCACCTCCCCCAAGCTTGGCAGTTGCCAAGGGGAGTGCCCATACCCATGTGATTATATCTCCTTCTTCGGGGGTGGTGATGTGATATTCTTGGCGATGATGCCCCTCAGAATACGATTCTCCTCCTCGAGCTTATTGACTTGCTTCTTGAGGTCCATTATTTCCTTAGGGAGCTTACTCGTGACGACCAAAGCTCCTTTCACCCAAGGATGTTGCATAGCTGCGGGAGAAGAAGTAACACTCTTTTTCATATTTTCATAAGAGAGAAATCTAACATTGGAAGGGATGACCGAGTTTGGAATAGCTGCACTCTGTAGTTCCCCCATAGTGAATCCGACCCAAAAACGAGAAGTAACTTCTTGATCCTCCTCCATGGCACCTATCCTTTTCAAGTCGGCTTCCATCTCTTCCTCCGTTGATGGCCCAAAGTGATAGGGATCGCTATTTGCTACTGGACTCGGTGCCGGATGAGACACCCGACTCTCCCCGACTGACTCTTGAGAAGACATCTTGCTCTAATCTGCGACAGAAACAACTCAAAACAAAAACAGAGGATATTTGCGTGATACGGTGGTCAAAACCTTCGGGAGATTTTTACCGACCGAAAGAAGTATCGTGCAAGAAAACGGAGTCCGGAGAGCGCATGAGGTGCCCACGAGGCAGGGGGAGCGCCCAGGGGGTAGGGCGTGCCCTCCACCCTCGTGGACGCCTCGTGTCCTTCCCGGACTGCTTCTTATTTTCCTATTTTCTTAAATATTCCAAAACGGAGAAAAATTGCCATTAGAACTGTTTTGGAGTCAGTTTACTTACCATACCACATACCTATTCCTTTTCGGAGTCTGAAACGTTCTGGAAAGTGTCCCTTATGTATTCCTCCGGGGTTATGATTTCAATAACATTAGTTTCAACATTTATAGGATTACCTGAGATATAATGTTTGATTCTTTGACCGTTCACCACCTTTGGATTTGTGCCTTCGAAGTTGTTGATTTTTATGGCACCAGAACGATAGACCTCCTCGATAATGTAAGGACCTTCCCATTTAGAGAGGAGTTTTCCTACAAAAAATCTTAAATGAGAGTTGAATAGCAACACATAATCTCCTACATTAAACTCACGCTTTTGTATCCTTTTGTCATGCCATCTTTTAAACTTTTCTTTAAACAGTTTGCATTCTCATAGGCTTGAGTTCTCCATTCATCAAGTGAGTAATGTCAAATAGCCTCTTCTCACCAGCAAGTTTGAAATCATAATTGAGCTCTTTAATGGCCCAATATGCCTTATGTTCTAGTTCGAGAGGTAAGTGACATGCTTTTCCATAAACCATTTTATACGGAGACATACCCATAGGATTTTTATATGCAGTTCTATAGGCCCATAATGCATCATCAAGTTTCTTGGACCAATTCTTTCTAGATCTATTAACAGTCTTTTGCAAAATTAATTTGAGCTCTCTATTACTCAATTCTACTTGACCACTAGACTGTGGGTGATATGGAGATGCAATTCTATGATTAACATCATACTTAGCAAGCATTTTACGAAAGGCACCATGAATAAAATGTGAACCACCATCAGTCATTAAATATCTAGGGACTCCAAACCTCGGAAAAATAACTTCTTTAAGCATCTTAATAGAGGTGTTATGATCAGCACTACTAGTTGGAATAGCTTCTACCCACTTAGTAACGTAATCAACAACAACTAAAATATGTGTATACCCATTAGAGGAAGGAAACGGTCCCATATAATCAAAGCCCCAAACATCAAATGGTTCAATAACAAGTGAATAGTTCATAGGCATTTCTTGACGTCTACTAATATTACCAATTCTTTGACATTCATCACAAGACAAGACAAACTTACGGGCATCTTTGAAGAGAGTAGGCCAATAAAAACCGGATTGCAATACCTTATGTGCAGTTCTATCTCCAGCGTGGTGTCCTCCATAAGCCTCGGAGTGACACTTGCGTAGGATCTGTTCCTGTTCATGCTCAGGTATACAACGTCTAATAACACCATCTACTCCTTCTTTATAAAGGTGTGGGTCATCCCAGAAGTAATGTCTTAAATCATAGAAAAACTTTTTCTTTTGCTGGTATGTGAAACTAGGTGGTATAAATTTAGCAACAATGTAATTAGCATAATCAGCATACCATGGAGCAGTACGAGAAGCATTTATGACAGCTAATTGTTCATCAGGAAAGCTATCATCAATAGGTAGTGGGTCATCAAGAACATTCTCTAACCTAGACAAGTTGTCTGCAACGGGGTTCTCAGCTCCCTTTCTATCAATAATATGCAAATCAAATTCTTGTAGTAAGAGAACCCATCTAATAAGTCTAGGTTTAGCATCTTTCTTTTCCATAAGATATTTAATAGCAGCATGATCAGTGTGAACAGTTACTTTAGAATCAACAATATAAGGTCTGAACTTATCACAAGCAAATACAACTGCTAAAAATTCTTTTTCAGTAGTAGCATAATTTCTCTGGGCATTGTCTAGAGTTTTACTAGCATATTGGATAACATTTAATTTCTTATCAACTCTTTGTCCTAGAACAGCACCTACGGCATAATCACTAGCATCACACATAATTTCAAAGGGTAAATTCCAATCAGGTGGCTGAACAATAGGTGCAGAAATCAAAGCTTTATTAAGTATTTCAAATGCTTCTACACAATCATCATCAAAGACAAAAGGAATATCTTTTTGTGAGAGATTAGTCAGAGGCCTAGAAATTTTTGAGAAGTCCTTAATGAACCTCCTATAAAAACCGGCATGACCAAGGAAACTTCTTATACCTTTAATGTCCTTGGGACACGGCATCTTTTCAATAGCATCAACTTTAGCTTTATCAACTTCAATACCTCTTTCAGAAATTTTATGCCCCAAGACAATACCTTCATTAACCATAAAGTGGCACTTCTCCCAATTCAAGACAAGATTAGTTTCTTCACATCTCTGAAAAACTCGATCAAGGTTGCTCAAGCAATCATCAAAAGAAGTTCCGTAAACTGAGAAATCATCCATGAAAACCTCAACAATCTTTTCACAAAAATCAGAGAATATAGCCATCATGCATCTTTGAAAGGTAGCAGGTGCATTACATAAACCAAAAGCCATACGTCTATAAGCAAAGGTACCGAAAGGGCAAGTAAAAGTGGTCTTTTCTTGATCCTCTTTTGACACAGGTATTTGAGAGAAACCAGAATAACCATCTAGAAAGCAAAAATGTGTATGTTTGGATAATCTTTCTAGCATTTGATCAATAAAAGGTAAAGGGTAATGATCCTTTTTAGTAGCTTTATTTAATTTGCGGAAATCAATTACCATCCTATAACCTGTAACAATTCTTTGTGGGATCAATTCATCTTTATCATTAGGAACAACAGTAATACCTCCCTTCTTAGGGACACAATGGACAGGACTTACCCACTGACTATCAGCAACGGGATAAATTATACCTGCCTCCAGAAGCTTTAGTATTTCTTTTCTTACCACTTCTTTCATCTTAGGATTTAACCGTCGTTGGTGATCAACAACTGGTTTAGCGTCTTTCTCCAATTTTATTTTGTGCTGGCATAAAGTGGGACTAATGCCCTTAAGATCATCAAGAGTATATCCAATAGCAGCACGGTGCTTCTTCAGAGTTTTCAATAATTTCTTTTCTTCATGCTCTGAAAGGTTAGCACTAATAATAACAGGATATATCTTTTTCTCATCAAGATAAGCATATTTAAGAGTATCAGGTAATGGTTTAAGCTCAAACACGGGATCACCCTTGGGTGGAGGAGGATCCCCTAGGATTTCAACAGGCAAGTTGTGTTTCAAAATAGGTCCCTGTTTAAAGAATACTTCATCTATTTCCCTTCTTTCATTCATAAACATATCATTTTCATGGTCTAGCAAATATTGTTCTAAAGGATCATTAGGAGGCACGGCAATAGAAGCAAGACCAATAATTTCATCTTTACTAGGCAATTCCTCATCACGGGTTGTCTACGAAATTTAGCAAAGTTAAACTCATGAGACATATCCCCCAAACCAATAGTAACAACATCCTTTTCGCAGTCTATCCTAGCATTAACAGTATTCAAGAAGGGTCTACCAAATATAATGGGACAAAATTTATCTTGTGGGGAACCAAGAACAAGAAAATCAGCAGGATATTTAACTTTCCCACACAAGACTTCAACATCTCTAACAATCCCAACTGGTGAAATAGTGTCTGTATTGGCAAGCTTAATTGTAACATCAATTTATTCTATCTCAGCAGGTGCAATATCATGCATAATTTCTTTGTATAAGGAATGAGGTATTGCACTTGCACTAGCACCCATATCACACAAGCCATGATAACAATGATCTCCTATCTTAACAGAAATAACAGGCATGCCTACAACAGGTCTGTGTTTATTTTTAGCATCGGGTCTAGCAATCATAGCAGCTTCATTACAGAAGTAAATAACATGCCCATCAATATTATCAGCCAAGAGATCTTTAACCATAGCAATACTAGGTTCAACTTTAATTTGCTCAGGGGGTTTGGGTGTCTTAATATTACTCTTGTTGACCATAGTTGAAGCTTTAGCATGATCCTTTATTCTAACAGGAAAAGGTGGTTTCTCAATATAAGCAGTAGGAACGACAGGATCATTATAAGTGATAGTCTTTTCTTAAACTTTAATAGGTGCAAATACTTTTACTTCAATGGGAGGATTATATTTAAACCACTTCTCCTTAGGGAGATCAACATGAGTAGCAAAGGATTCACAGAAAGAAGCTACTATCTCAGAGTCAAGTCCATATTTAGTGCTAAATTCACGGAAAACATCGGTATCCATAAAAGATTTAACACAATCAAACTTAGGTGTTATACCTGACTCCTTACCTTCGTCGAGATCCCAATCTTCAGAGTTGCGTTTAATTCTTTCCAATAAATCCCATTTGAATTCAATAGTCTTCATCATAAAAGAGCCAGTACAAGAAGTATCGAGCATGGAGCGATTATTGAGAGAAAGCCGAGCATAAATTTTTTGAATAATCATTTCTCTTGAGAGCTCATGATTGGGGCATGAATATAACATTGACTTAAGCCTCCCCCAAGCTTGAGCGATGCTTTCTCCTTCGCGAGGCCAAAAATTATATATATAATTACGATCACGATGAACAAGATGCATAGGATAAAACTTCTGATGAAATTCCAATTTCAATCGGTTGTAGTTCCATGATCCCATATCATCACATAGCCTAAACCATGTCAATGCCTCTCCCTTCAAAGATAAAGGGAAGACCTTCTTCTTGATAACATCCTCGGGCATACCTGCAAGCTTAAATAATCCACAAACTTCATCCACATAGATTAGGTGCAAATCGGGATGTAATGTTCCATCTCCTGTAAAAGGATTAGCTAGCAGTTTCTCTATCATACCCGAAGGAATTTCAAAGTAAACATTTTCAGTAGGTTCAGTAGGTTGAGGAGCAACTCTTTGCTCAACTGGTCGGGGTGAAGATACCCCGAACAAGCCCCTCAGAGGATTACTTTCCATAGTAACAAGTGACAGTAAATTTCAGCACACTATATAAATTTTTTCTTACCAAATTCCACCTACCAAAGGCGCTCCACTCCCCAGCAACGGCGCCAGAAAAGAGTCTTGATGACCCACAAGTATAGGGGATCTATCGTAGTCCTTTCAATAAGTAAGAGTGTCGAACCCAACGAGGAGCAGAAGGAAATGATAAACGGTTTTCAGCAAGGTATTCTCTGCAAGCACTGAAATTATCAGTAACAGATAGTTTTGTGATAAGGTAATTTGTAACGGGTAACAAGCAATGAAAGTAAATAAGGTGCAGCAAGATGGCCCAATCCTTTTTGTAGCAAAGGATAATCCTGGACAAACTCTTATATGGAGAAAAGCGCTCCCGAGGACACATTGGGAATTATCATCAAGCTAGTTTTCATCACGCTCATATGATTCGCGTTCGTTACTTTGATAATTTGGTATGTGGGTGGACCGGTGCTTGGGTGCTGCCCTTCCTTGGACAAGCATCCCACTTATGATTAACCCCTATTGCAAGCATCCACAACTACAAAAGAAGTATTAAGGTAAACCTAACCATAGAATGAAACATATGGATCCAAATCAGCCCCTGACGAAGCAACGCATAAACTAGGGTTTAAGCTTCTGTCACTCTAGCAACCCATCATCTACTTATTACTTCCCAAATGCCTTCCTCTAGGCTCAAACAATGGTGAAGTGTCATGTAGTCGACGTTCACATAACACCACTAGAGGAGAGACAACATACATCTTATCAAAATATCGAACGAATACCAAATTCACACGACTACTTATAGCAAGACTTCTCCCATGTCCTCAGGAACAAACGTAACTACTCACAAATCATATTCATGTTCATAATCAGTGGGGTATTAATATGCATAAAGGATCTGAACATATGATCTTCCACCAAATAAACCAACTAGCATCAACTACAAGGAGTAATCAACACTACTAGCAACCCACAGGTACCAATCTGAGGCTTTGGGACAAAGATTGGATACAAGAGATGAACTAAGGTTTTAGAGGAGATGGTGCTGGTGAAGATGTTGATGGAGATTGACCCCATCCCGATGAGAGGATCGTTGGTGATGACGATGGCGATGATTTCCCCCTCCCGGAGGGAAGTTTCCCTGGCAGAACAGCTCTGCCGGAGCCCTAGATTGGTTCCGCCAAAGTTCCGTCTCGTGGCGGCGGAGTTTCTTCCCGAAAGCTTGCTTATGATTTTTTCCAGGGTAAAAGACTTCATATAGTAGAAGATGGGCATCGGAGGCCTACCAGGGGGCCCACGAGGCAGGGGGCGCGCCCCCCACCCTTGTGGCCAGGGTGTGGGCCCCCTCTAGTACTTTCTTCGCTCAGTATTTTTTATTAATTCCAAAAATAACTTCTATGGAGTTTCAGGACTTTTGGAGTTGTGCAGAATATGTCTCTAATATTTGATCCTTTTCCAGCCCAGAATTCCAGATGCCGGCATTCTCCCTCTTCATGTAAACCTTGTAAAATAAGAGAGAATAGGCATAAGTATTGTAACATAATGTGTAATAATAGCCCATAATGCAATAAATATCGATATAAAAGCATGATGCAAAATGGACGTATCAAAGGCCAAGTAATGGGGATTTTTTGTAGAGTGGTGGGCGGCATACGGCTTTGATTGGCGAAAAGCTGGCATGCGACACAACGTTGGGCAAGGTCCTGTGCATCTGCTCGGGCCGTCAGCCAAAAGAAACCTGTACGGAAGGCCTTACTTACAAGGGCCCGAGCCGCGGCGTGGTGACCGCCGAGACCAGCATGGATTTCAGCCAAGAGTTGTCGTCCCTCTTCTTCGGAGATACATCTTTGAAGTATTCCGGTAGCGCTTTTCTTGTAAAGCTCTCCGTCGTGGACCTTGTAGTCTTTCGAGCGCCGGACAATGCAGCGAGCCTCATTCTAATCCTCAGGGAGCTCTCGCCTATTAAGGTAGGACAAGAAGGGTTCGGTCCATGGGGCAATTACTGCCATCATAAGATGGGCCGATGGTGTTATTTCGGTGGCTGAGCCCCCGATAATGTCGGTATTGCGTTCGGAATCTGGGGGTATAATCGGTCCGTACTAGTGTTGCTGCTCTCCCCTTGCCACACCACGGATGGCTTGAAGAGCCTTTCCAGAAAGATCTTAGGCGAGACGGGGTCGCGCTTGGCGCCAATGCGAGCAAGGACATCCGCCGCTTGATTACTTTCTTGAGCCACATGATGAAACTCGATTCCCTCGAACGGTGCCGATATTTTGAGAATGGCGTTACGATAGGCTGCCATCTTCGGATCTTTGGCGTCAAAATCTCCATTTATTTGGGATATTGCGAGGTTTGAATCCCCGCGCACCTCCAGGCGTTGTATGCCCATGGAGGCAGCCATCCGACCGTGCAATAAGGCCTCGTATTCGGCTGCATTGTTGGAGTCTGTGTATAATATTTGAAGTACGTACTGGACTGTGTCTCCGGTGGGGGACGTTAAGACAATGCCCGTTCCTAAGCCAGCCAACATTTTAGAACCATCGAAGTGTATGACCCAGTTGGAATATGTGCCGTACTCTTTAGGGAGTTCGGCCTCTGTCCATTCGGCGACGAAGTCGGCCAATACTTGGGATTTAATGGCTCGGCGTGGTTTGTACATTATGTCGAATGGCAGGAGCTCAATGGCCCACTTGGCAATCTGCCCCGTAGCGTCGCGGTTGTTTATTATGTCATTGAGTGGTACTTCAGAAGCCACCGTGATCGAGCACTCTTGAAAGTAGTGTCGTAGCTTCCGGGATGCCATGAATACCGCATATGCTATCTTTTGGTAATGAGGGTACCGGGATTTGCATGCTGTGAGGACAGTGGATACGTAGTATACCGGTTTCTGAAGTGGGTATTTGTGTCCGTCCTCCTCTCGTTCAACAACGAGTACTGCGCTCACCACCTGGTGTGTTGCCAAGATGTATAATAACATGGGTTCGCCGACGTTCGGCGCGGCCAGGATTGGGTTGCTCACTAAAAGAGCTTTTATTTGTTCCAGTCCGGGCGTTGCCGCATCCGCCCACTCAAAGTGGTTAGTACGTCGGAGAAGGCGATAAAGTGGCAATGCTTTTTCTCCTAGTCTGGAGATAAAGCGGCTTAAAGCTGCCACACATCCGGCTAGTTTTTGGACCTATTTAAGGTCTGTTGGTAGCCAATTGTGCAAAGCTCGGATTTTGGCTGGATTTGCCTCAATTCCTCTATTGGAAATGATGAAGCCCAACAGTTTTCCAGCGGGAACGCCGAAAACACACTTTTTCGGATTGAGCTTGGTGTCATATGTACGGAGATTGTCGAATGTGAGATGTAGGTCGTCTATTAGTGACTCGATGTGCCTAGTCTTGATGACTACGTCATCCACGTATGCTTCGACTGTCTTGCCGATTTGTTTCTCCAGGCATGTTTGAATCATGCGTTGGTAGGTGGCGCCGGCGTTTTTGAGCCCGAAGGGCATAGTGTTGAAGCAGAAAGGCCCATATGGGGTAATGAATGTCGTTGCGGCTTGATCGGACTCCTTCATTTTGATTTGATGGTATCCGGAGTATGCATCGAGGAAACACAGTGAGTCGTGTCCTACAGTAGCATCAATAATCTGATCGATGCGAGGGAGGGGGAAGGGATCCTTAGGGCAGGCCTTGTTGAGGTCTTTGAAATCGACGCACAGGCGCCATGATTTATCCTTCTTTGGCACCATCACCAGGTTTGCTAGCCAGTCCGGGTGTTTTATTTCTCTGATGAATCCGGCCTCGATTAACTTGGCTAGCTCCTCCCCCATAGCTTGTCGTTTGGGTTCGGAAAAGCGCCGCAGTGTTTGCTTGACCGACTTATATCCCTTCAATATATTGAGGCTGTGTTCGGCCAACCTTCATGGGATTCCTGGCATATCAGAAGGGTACCAGGCAAATATGTCCCAGTTCTCATGCAGGAACTCTTGTAATGCGGCGTCAACCGTTGGGTCCAGGCAACCTCCTCCAAAATAGTAGATTCCCACCTCCCCACCTCCCCATGGCGACTACAGCCTCTGGCCCTAGTTTCAACCTCCGGCGACCCCAATGGACGGCCTCCTCCATTGGGACTTCTCCCCCGGCCTTCGGGTGGACGATCAGGTGCGTCACGGTTTGGATCTACGGTCCACTTCGTCCCCAACCCTAACTCCAAGGAGTTCTTCCTTGAAGTTTCTTTCTCCTCGGCCTCATTTCCCCTCTCGGAAGAATCAGTGGGTTTGGCCTTACAATCTTGCATTGGAGGTCTCAGTGATGGTTTCAATGTGCTTCGTTTGGGTGATCGCCGTTTTCAGTTCTCAGTGGCCTCGAATCGTGTGGGTCATTTCATTTTTGGCCCTAGAGATCGCATCTGGCCAGACTTTGTATGTCATTTTCATCTCCATAGAGGTGCAAATTCTATCCCTCGGATTATGAGTTGGCATGCGGATACTGAACTAAATGGTCTGGCCTCTTCACCTGGTCTGGCTATTAAATCAAAATGGCTCTCCTCCAACTCCAAACGTGATATTGATCCCTCCTCGTTATCGGTTTTTCAAAATTTGGGGTTAATTCCACCGCTGATGGTGAGACATTCCGGCGAGGGTTCTTTACCAGCGATCTCTTTTGGAAGTTTCTTGGGTCTGGATTCTCAGGAGGATAATTCACCCTTTCGTTTTGGATCCATAATTGTACCGATATCGCCTGGATCTCATGTCACGTTGCCATCCTTTCGTGGCTGTCGGTTTTTTCAGAGTTTATGGGATGATATTCCTGAAGATAAGCTTTTCCATATCTTGGATGGATGGCAGGCTGGTTATGATAACGACAGTGTTAAGCTTATGGTGGATCTCTCTAATCTACCCTCAAAGGAATATATTTATGAACGGCTCAAACACTGCTCTCACTGTGATAGGTTTGGTCACTCACCATCAGTTTGCACTGGGTTATTTTGTCAAGCATGTGGTGATACATCTGGGAATTGTTCTTGCTTTTCATCAGCCTCCAGCCAGGAATTGGACCACGCTGCGTCTACCTCGTCTCGTCATGAGCCATGCATATTGGGCCATCCTGTGCGTTCTATGATCTGCTCGGTTTGCTCAGCTATTGGACACCGGGCTGCAAAATGCCCTGGGCTTCTCCATTGCTCTTTCTGTCAGTATCTTGGCCATAGAGCCCATAAGCCCACCTTGTGCCGTCGACTTCCTAAACTGTGTTGGGCACAAATGTGACTGCACACAACTAAATCGGATGAGATCCTACCCCGGAATATCTCGCTATCCTCTAAGGTAGGTAACCCTATGGTTGTTGGTATGCCCCGTGCTATTCGGGATACGCAGGCGGGGATGGTTTGGGTAAAGAAACAGAAAATCCCTTGCCCTTTGGACGTGGCTCCTTCCCATTGCTTGTCGATACGCCTCCCTCTTCCACGGGCAGTCAATTCCGCCTGCCAAAAACACCAATCGACTGCAGCGACACTTCCCTCGAGCACACCACCTCTGCCATCGCCAAAAACCACCGCCAGCTCTGTGCCGCCGTCCTCCTCCGCCCCGGTCCGCCGCTCTTTGACGGCTGCGATGGCGAACTTCCCGGTGCGCCCGTTCGCCTTTGATCCTGATGGTTCGACCTTCGATAGAGGCCCTGCTCATTGCGTTCAGCGCCATGTCATGGTGGTGGACGATCCTCCACTCAACCATGATAGGTATGCCATTGTTTCTGTCGACCCTCCTGTCCCCGGTCATCAGAAGGAGTTCTGGCTCGCAGAAGTCTGCCGCATTATCACTGTTGACCTTGAGTATGATCTACTTGATGATTTTGTCTACCCGCTTGGCATTGGCTGTGTTGTGTTTGCGGATATGGAGAGCAGAGATGCTGCGATTAGGGAAGGGCCTCATGCTCTCACTGATGATTCAACACTTCTCTTTAGTTCCGCATGATGAGAGCATTAATATGCGCATGCCTGCTTTTGAATATGAGGTCTGGATTATGTTTCTTGCTTTTCCCATGGATTATCAGACTGAACATTACATCCACAAGGCAGTCTCGAACTTTGGTAAGCTTCTAGTCTGGCCGCGTCCGGGGCAGAACAAGGCCCGTGTTTTGGTCAAATGCCATATCAAAGATGTTGCTGAGGTTCCTCATAGTCTCTTGGTGACCAGAGTTGGTCTGCTGCCCGGTCTTGGGCGTTCTTGGTCTGTCCCCATCTATGTGCTTAACGGAGAAACACCATCCCAGGCCTGGTGGGCACGGAGGAAGATCCGCCCCTCCTAAATGCCTCACCGCATCCGTATGATCTACCATATTACACTGTCATGCAACAGGCCCGAATTGACGAGATGGCTGCCCAAGATGCTTTGAATGAAGCTGCATGGAACGCACCGGAGCCGGAACAGGAACAACTCTAGGAGAACGGATGGCGAGCTTGGCCAGTCATCCCCCCTCCATACTCTGGCTTTAGTTTTAGAACATTTTTCCAGTGTGATGGGCCGTCCCTCATGGATGGCGTGGACCCTGAACACAATATTCAGGATAACCTGTCTGATGTTTGGTCGTCAGAAGCTGAGATTGAGGTAGTTGAAGCCCTAGCTGATCGTTTCGTTCTTGGAAATCCTACTGCCCGTTTGGCCTTTGTCAGAGGAGGAGGCGACTCTGTTAACCTGATGGTAGCAATGGACTAGGAGTTCCTGACTTGGATTGGTGGTATGCTCAAGCGCATATACACACCAGCCCTTACGGATGTGCAGATGGAGAATGTGATGCTACCACTTAGTCCTTTCAGGATTATCCAAAACCATCTAAACTCGATCTTTGCTGTCTACCTGTTGAATGTTACGCCAGAACCTAATGTTATGGCTAGGATCTTCAGTGCTCACTTCCAGTTGGGAGCCAGTGTCATTCCCTGCAACTTGCTGCTGGAGGGCCCGCTAGTTATGGCGGATTCTGTTGATATGGAATGGAAATGGGCCAATCGATCCCCTGGGCTCAAGGCCATCACTGCACAACTTGCTCCTGAACCTGTCTGCTCTGAATCTAATTCTACTACTCTGCTGGATCATGGGAATGCTCTTCAGATGATTGCCTCGTCATCTCTGTTTGCTGCCAACAGTTTGCGCAATGTCAAGGTGCCCCTGGACACTACTGCTGTCAGAAGAAGCACAAGATCGAACAAATATGATGGCTTCAAAGTTAACCAGATCTCTGACAACAAACAACCCAAATCTAGAGTGAGAGCTCGAGTGGTGCCAGCGGTTCGAGTTGTCTCTACAGCTGCTGCTCCTGCATCAACTACTGCTACCACTTGCCCCCCTCCCACTTCCGTCGAGGAAATTCAACAGGTGGGCGTTCGGTGTGGTATTGCTCCTGAAGATCTATCTGCCGAGAAGCTGCTGGATGGTCAGTCGACGGCTCCGGACGGCGACAACTGAATTCTCTTCTCGTCATGAATAAATCATGGAATGTGTTGTCGTGGAATATCAGAGGCATAAACTCTGATAGTAAACTTTTGGCACTTAGGAATGCTATTGATACTAGCGGTTGTTCGGTGCTATGTATCCAGGAAACTAAGCGTGAATCCTTTGATCTAGCTTTTATTAAAACGTTCTGCCCTAAGCGCTTCGATAAATTTGTCTTTGCTCCTTCGTTAGGTGCCTCGGGTGGCTTGATAACTATTCGGTGCAGCTCTTTGTTTGTGGGCACGCCGTGGTTTGTTGAGTCCTTTGCTGTGGGGATTTCTTTTGTTTCAACACAATTGAATGAATCTTGGAATCCTGTCAATGTTTATGGTCCTTGTTCTGGTCAGCGACGGGTGGATTTTAGCTCTTGGCTATTTGATCTTAATATTCTTGATGATGAAAATTGGTTAATCCTGGCTGATTTCAACTACATCCGTTCCCCGTCCAACCGAAACAAACCAGGTGGAGACGCTGCTGATATGCTTCTGTTCAATGAAATAATCCATGCACAATCCTTGATGGAGCTTCCTATCAAAGGCCGATCGTTCACTTGGAGCAACATGCAAGACGATCCTTTGCTTGAGCAGCTTGATTGGTTCTTCTCATCTTCTAATTGGACCACGTCGTTCCCGAACATGATGGTTTTACCTCTAGGCAAACCTGTGTCTGATCATATCCCTTGTGTTGTGGCCATTGAGTCCAAAATCCCCAGGTCCAAACTCTTTCGGTTTGAAAACTACTGGGTCAACCATTTGGGATTCCTAGAAGTTGTTGCTGGTTCCTGGTCCAAACCTTGCCACGCTCCTAACTCTGCTGCCCTCATTTGCAAGAAACTCAAAAATCTACGTTATGATCTCAAGCGTTGGAGCCGAGGTATCTCAAGGCTGAAGATCATGATTCAGAAAAGCAACGAGGCCCTTCTTCGGTTGGATGATATTGAGGACAAAAGAGCTCTCTTCACACAAGAAAAGAATTTCAGGCGCATTCTTAAATTACACCTCAATACTCTGCTCAAATATCAGAATGAATACTGGAGGAAAAGGTGCACTATCAGGTATTTCAGGTTCGCTGACGAAAACACTAAACTCTTTCAGTCCCTTGCAACTGAGAGGTTTAGGCACAACTCCATTGCCAACCTGCGGGATGGCGCTGTTATTGTTAGTGATCATATTGGTAAGGAAGGAATATTGTATAGAACATACAAAGAACGCTTGGGCTCTTCTAAACCCACCTGTATGCGCTTTGACCTCTCTCGGATCATCCGACGGGTTGATGGCATGGAGGAACTGTCGGCACCTTTCACAAGAGGTGAGATCGATGTTGTGATCAAAGAAATGCCGGCCGACAGGGCCCCTGGTCCAGATGGCTTCAATGGTTGTTTCCTTAAAAGCTGTTGGCCGATAATCAAAGAGGATTTCTATAAGATGTGTGAGGATTTTCATGAGGGCAATTTGGATGTCTCCAGCATCAGTGAGGGGTATATTACATTGATCCCGAAGATCTCATCCCCTCAGACTGCCAATGATTACAGACCAATAACATTGCTCAATTGTTGTCTCAAGATTGTCACAAAAATATTGGCCAATCGTCTGTAGAAAGTTATTCTGAAAATCATCCACGGGAATCAATATGGGCTTCTTAAAGGGAGGACCATTCAGGACTGTTTGGCGTGGACATTCGAGTATATTCATCAATGTCAGACATCCGCACGGCAGATTGTGCTGCTCAAACTTGACTTTGCCAAGGCCTTTGATACAATTGAGCATGCACCAATGTTGGAGATCATGCGACACATGGGGTTTGACAACAAATGTCTAGGCTGGATGAAAACTATTTTTGGTTCAGGTGTTTCCTCCGTGCTCCTCAATGGAATTCCTGGCAGAAAGTTTCCATGTAAATGTGGGGTGAGGCAAGGTGACCCCCTGTCGCCACTGATCTTTGTCCTCGCTGCTGATCTTCTGCAAGCTGCTATTAACGATGCTTTTGCTCAACGCCTGCTTGACCTGCCAATCCCAAGTAATCGTCGTGGTGATTATCCCATAGTTCAATACGCGGATGACACTATCTTGGTGATGCCAGCCTACCCGGATCAAGTTGCCCGCATGAAAACCATTTTGGAAGATTATGCTACATCGGTTGGACTGAAAATTAACTTCCACAAGTCTACATTGATCCCCATTAACATCGATGAGCGATATGCGATGGAGTTGGCGCAGGTTTTTGGTTGTACTTTTGGTTCTCTCCCGTTCACGTATCTTGGCCTTCCTATGGGCACGACCAGACCCACGCTTTTAGAGCTCATGCCTCTTGTGCATGGCGTGGAGAGGAAGATGTCCACGGCTTTGTCTCTAATGTCGTCCGGGGCCAAACTCACTTTAGTCAATTCGGCCGTGACGTCGATGCTGATCTATGCCATGTGCACGATTAAGCTGCACCCTAGAGTGACTGAACACTTGGATAAGCTGCGCAGATACTGTCTTTGGGCCAAAAACTCTGAGGATGGAGTTAAAAGTAATTCGCTGGCTCCTTGGGAGTTAGTTTGCAGACCAAAGGACAAAGGTGGCCTCGGGATCATTGACATCAAAATGCAGAATATGGCCCTCCTCTTGAAGCATCTGTTTAAATTTTACAACCATGATGATGTCCCCTGGGTGACCATGATCTGGGATGCCTACTACACAGACATGATTCCGCATGCTATGGACCCGGTTGGCTCCTTCTGGTGGCGCGAAGTTCTGCAACTCAGTGATGTTTTCCGTGGGATTACTACGGTCACTTTGGGAGATGGACCCTCCTCTCTGTTTTGGAAAGACGTCTGGTTTGATGGTGATCGCCAAGCCCTCCTCATGGAGCTCTTTCCCAGGGCTTTCTCGTTTTGTTTGAATGAGGACGCGTCCGTCGCTGATGTTCTCACGGCCATTGACCCAAACATGCTCTTCCACCTGCCTCTGTCAGCTCAGGCTAGGGGAGAGGTTAGGGAGATCCAACATGGATCGATGCACGTTATCCTGGAAAGAGATCGCAAAGACACCCGGGGGTGCATTCTCGGTGGAGCCTATTCCTTGAAGAAGTTTTATGATCACTGTTTCAAGGAGATTGTTGCTGACAAGGCCTTTGGCTGGCTCTGGAAAGCCAAAAGCCCAATCAAATTGAAAATGTTCAGGTGGCTACTGTTGGTTGATCGCTTAAACACGAGAAACATGTTGAGACGTAGGCACTACGTCATGGCTAACAATGACTATACCTGCATGCTATGTCAGAACCCCCCAGAGGAGACGATTGAGCACCTTTTCTTTGCCTGCCCATTTAGCCAGCGTTGTTGGGCTAAGGTTGGCATGTTTTGGCCAGCACTGGGGGACAGGATTTCTTTGATTCGCGGGGGCAGAGATAATTGGCGTCAGCCTTTGTTTATGGACATCTTCTTGATGGCAGCATGGAGTTTGTGGAAGGAAAGGAATAATGTTTATTTCAGAGGGATCCCGCACTCCTTTGACTCATGGCTGACCAGGTTCAAAGATCCGTTGCGTCTCCTGCTACACAATTGTAGAGAGGATCTCCACCCCTTCCTAAACACTTACTTACAAAGCTTGTAAACTCCTTGTAACACTTGCTGGTCCTTTGTTTCTTTGGAGATTGGCCGGGGTGGGCATTAAAAACCCACCTGTAACACTGATGTAATTGTTCTTCTGTGAGTAATACAAAAGTCAGTGGGGGCCTCTCCCACTGTCGTTAACCGTAAAAAAAACCCGTTGGGTCCAGCTATGCCCCGATGGAAGCTGTCTTCTTGGGGTCCATTGGGTGTACTTGAAATTTGAATATTTCGTCTGCTGGTTTAAAGGAGGTGGATTTGGCCCACTTATTAAGGATTACGTCGTCCCTATCCACCGTGGAGCATAGTGCGGTTAACTCTTCGGCCGCGAGGGCCTCAGACAGTGCCTCGAGGGCCAGGGATGCGATTTTATTTTCGGCGCGGAGTGCTGTGTCCGGATCGCTGGTGAGAGTGATAATATCGTTGGGCCCTGGCATCTTGAGCTTCACATACCCGTAATGGGATATGGCTTGAAAGCGTGTGAATGCATCTCGCCCCAACAGGGCGTGATATCCACTGTTGAAAGGGGCCACCTGGAAGGTTATCTCTTCGGACCGATAGTTCTCCGGCGTGCCGAATACCACGTCGAGCGTGATTTTCCCCATGCATCGCGCCTCCCGGCTGGGAATAATCCCTCGGAAGGTCATATTGCTTTGCTCGATGCGGCTCATGTCTATTTCCATTTTGTTGAGTGTATCCTCGTAGATGAGTTTAGTCCGCTGCCGCCGTCCATGAGCACTTTAGTGAGCCGAAAGCCGTCCACAATTGGATTGAGGACCAAGGCGGCTGGTGCTCGGACTTTCCTGAATTTTGGTTCGTCACTGGCATTAAAAGTTATGGATGTGTCGTTCCAGGGTTTTATTACTGCGACTTGGCAGAATTCAGCGAGGTCGCGGAGTGCCCTCTTGCGCCGATTGTTTGAAGCGAAAGTCTCAAAGATCGTCAATACTCTGAGGTCGTTGTCTTCTGGGGGGTGTTGCTCTAGGGGCTTTTTGGTGAGGATATCCTCGCCACTCATGGCCACCTGCCGGAGTATCCGACATGCTCTAAGGCTATGGGTTGGTACAGTATCCGGTGTCGTGTGTATTTTGCACGGCCTGTCGAGCCATCCCTCCAGAACTGTTCCGCGTCCCGTAATGGGCTTAGTTTTCTTTACTATGGGGTCGGGCGCCCCGCCAGGGTGCATCCTTTTTGCCCGCCCAAGTGGTTGAGTGGGAACCGGTGGTTCCCAGTGAGCTGTCTGAGTTTTCCAGGCGCTTTCCATTGCGCAGTACTTCTGTACTATGGTTACCAAGTCAGCGAAGTGTAATACGCGACGGCGGTTGATGGCGTTGAGGATTCCTCCATCCGTGCAATTATTGAAGAATACTAAAACCGCGTCCTCGTCGCGGCAATCTTTAATCTTGTCTTTGACAAGGAGGAATCTGGCCCAAAAGTGATGGACTGTTTCCTGAGACTGCTGCCGTACGTACATGAGGTCTCATATATCTGGAGGTCCGGAATTGTTTGGCAAATATTGCTTGTGGTGGGTGGGTGGATTTAAATCCGAAACCTGACCCAATTTGGGGTCCGGAGTCTGAAAAGCTTCCGAGCTTAATAGCTCGGGCTCTGGGATGTCAACTGATTTTTCAGGCCCAACGTCCGATTCTAGGTTCGGAGAACAGGGCGTGTCGTTCCGCAGATAGGTATCCGGCTCTTCGAGCTCGGAAATCCGAACATAGTTTGTCCTCAACATAGAGGAAGAGTTGTTGTTTTGCTCCTCCACTACCGCTATCTGATGGGTGATCGGCGGAGATTTGATTTCTCTCTGATCGGGTTTAGGTCCAATCCGATCGTAGTCTGTAGCGACCCCCATGGCGGCGATGCGATCCAGGAGTTCATTTAAAGACGACAACTCCGCCGGATCCATCCGTTTGGAGTATTCGGAGTCAACCTGGAGGCGATTTTCGATGACCCGAGAAGTCATCGTTGGCTTAACGGCCGGACAGGCGGTCATGGTAAAGCCGCCCAGCCGGAGGGTTTGGCCTGAGGCCAGGGCTCCTCCGGAGGTGATACTATCCTTGATAACAAGGTGAGCCATCAATCCTGTCTTTGAAGTCACAGCGGAACTCTCAATGAAAGCACCAATGTCGGTGTCAAAACCGGCGGATCTCGGGTAGGGGGTCCCGAACTGTGCGTCTAAGGTTGATGGTAACAGGAGACGGGGGACACGATGTTTACCCAGGTTCGGGCCCTCTCGATGGAGGTAATACCCTACTTCCTGCTTGATTGATCTTGATGAATATGAGGATTACAAGAGTTGATCTACCACGAGATCATAATGGCTAAACCCTGGATGTCTAGCCTGTATGATTATGATTGCCTCTACGGACGAAACCCTCCGGTTTATATAGACACCAGAGGCAACTAGGGTTGTACAAAGTCGGTTTACAGAGGAAGGAATCTACATATCCGAACGCCAAGCTTGCCATCCACGCAAAGGAGAGTCTCATCCGGACACGGGAAAAGGTCTTCTGTCTTGTATCTTCATAGCCCATCAGTCTGGCCCACGTCACATAGACCGGACACCCGAGGACCCCTTAATCCAGGACTCGCTCAGCCGTCCCTGCTAGTCCATACGACGGAACAAGTGGACAACCGAGCCAGCCTGCACAAAAGACGCCTAGGTCTTGAAGCCCCTGCATCCTACGGTAATGGGGTTGATTGAGACTTTGTTAACTCTCAGCTGAATGAGATTTAGCAAAATCGATACTCTGTCCATTTCTATATACAAGGCCACAAACTCTACAACTATCGAGGTAATATTTAATGTCTACTTTGCGAGCTAGCTTTTCTTTTTTTGTTTACTGGAATCATTAATATGTAGCATACATGCAACGAAGGAATAGGAAACTGGACCTTGAGAGAGAGAGAGAGAAGTTGAGTGTCATCATGACTATATGCATGCGACTATTAAACATGTTGCTAGTAGAAAAAAATATCTTTAATTTTTGTCTGGATTATTGTTGGTGGGTTTGTATAGGTGCAAAATGTATTTTTTGTGATGTATTATATTTAGCTAGTTCTATCTGCATAGTGGGGAGTAACTTAGACTAGTAACATGCAAATGTTATTAGTCTATGCTACTACCTCTATAATGGGTACTAACATATGTGTGGCATCTTGCAACAATTTATTTATTAAATTATACTCATTTTATAGCTTCTCATTTTTCATTAATTACTTGTCACATCATTTATTTGTCTAGATATATGTTATGTTATCACTTATGTTATTTCCACTGTGGATAGCTTAAGGGCTCATAGCTGATTTGAGAAAATCAAGATGAGTTAGGTATGCATCACCAATGCGGAGTTCAAGATTGCTGTAAATCAAGTCCTAAAGTTACAGAAGCATAGAGGAAGCAAAGAACATTTTCTCAATTCCTACAACTCATGTGTCTTAAATAGACCCAGAAATATAGATCCAGTTTCTTTCATAAATAATAGGTGATTCTTAAATAAGTTAATGATACAACTAATATGGTAACCGTGCTATGCATCCCTCGGAACAGCACCGACCGTACCAGCTGGATCTGCCCGACAATTTGTTTCCTTTTCGAGAAAACTTTCGATCTATTCATCAACTGTCAAGGTAGTATGAAAAAAACTAGAAGTAAAAATTACATCTAGGTCTATAGATCACCTAGCAACGACTACAAGAATTGGAGCGAGCTGAAGGCGTCCATCCCTCCCTCGCGGAGCCAGACAAACATTGTTGTAGTAGACAGTTGGAAAGTCGTTGTGCTAAGGCCTCATAGGACCAGCGCCGAACAACAACCACCACCAATGAAAAGAAATATAGATCGGAAGAATCGAACCTGCAGACACATAGACGTAGACGAATGAAGACTCGATCTAAGCGGATCTACCGAAAGACAAACGCCGATCAGATCCCATGAGATTCGCCGGAAACACACCTTCACACGCCCTTCAAGGGCGCTAGAAGCACACCCCGGACGAGGGCTAGGCGGGAAGAACCTTATTCCATCTACAGAAAGCCGCCACAACCTCGTCTTCCTGATCATGGCACAAACCCTGACAAAACTTAGAAAAACACCTAAAAACGAAGCCTTCCTACCGACAAGAGCTGGGATCCACCGCGCCTCCATGGTCCTAGGACCATAGGAGACGAGGCGAACAGACGACAGCGCTGACGAGAGACAAGAAACCCTAGTTGTGCGCCTTAGGTCACTTGCACGAGCGAACGGGTACGTCTCTCCTCCCGGCAATCTGCTTGATGGCTCCTATACTATCATCACTGCAAGACACCTTCTATCTGGATGCAAACTCATACTACTCAATTTTTATTTATATAGAGAAAGGAAAAGGGATTTGGAGACCATGGACCTGTTCATAAAGGCACAAGGAAAAGGGAGATATGCACATGTATGTACAAACGCAAAGCAAAGTTAGATGATGCGGAGTGGACTTCTCCTTATTAGATGGACCAGCAAAAGGGCTCATGCGTTGCAACGGGGGAAAGAACAATCATAATCTTCAATGGCCTTGACCATATTTTGCTACATCATCGAGATACACTATCACTCTCAATTTCGTGAAATCATGAACAATTTTTTAAACTCGTACACATATTTGAAATCGTAAACATTTTTCAAATTCATGAACACTTTTACAAATTTTTGAACATTTTATAAAATCAAGAATATTTTCTGAATTCATGGATATTTTATACTATTTGCAACCTTTTTTAAAAGTTGTTAACATTTTTCTAAACAATTTTCTTGAATCGACAAACATTTTTTTGGAAAATGGTGGAAGAGTTTTCAAAATTCACGAACATTTTTCTTGATTTAACGAACATTTTTTTAAATGCATGATAATTTTTTGAATTAGCGACATTTTATGAATGAATAAACTATTTTGTAAGTCACAAACAGTTTTTGAATTTTTAGGATAGTTTTTCATTCATGAATATTTTTTGAATTGGCGAAATTCTGTTCAATTTCATTAATATTTTTTCATAAACGATTTTTTTTAAATCATGAACATTTTTTATTTCCCAAAAAATTGTTTTCAAAATTTCGAACAATTTTTGGATAAGTAAACATTTTCTAAAAAATCACAAACATTTTTTGAATCCACCAACATTTTATTTCAAAATTCTCATTTTTTTTATTTTTGTAACTTTTTCGAAGTCCCAAATTATTCAAATTAGAAAAAACGAAAACAGAAAATAAATAGGAAAAATAGAAAAACCAAATTAAAAAAACAGGTTGCCTGGACATGGGCTGGCTCAAACGGGCGTGCTAAATCTTCTCCCAGCATACAGAGCGCAGTATAGGAGGTCCCTACTTAATGGGCCGTCCTATGCAAAGAATTCCCCTGTGCGAAACTTTTTTATCATTTATAGATGGCATTGATGGGTAATATTTTTCAACTTTTGAGGTAATTTCCTGACGTAACGACGGAAGCAATAGCCTCTTTATTATTATTAGGTATAGATATAGATATGAATTGCCGGAGCTGCTCCTGAATAAGGAAACTCCGCTCGTCGACGCCGCCGAAGGTCGAATCCGCCGACGATTCATGAAAAGAATTAGTCATCATGGCGCGACCGTGTGGCGGACTACAGAAAATTAAATTGTTACTACAAAATTAAATTTGGTTTTCATATATCAAAATAATTTAGGTAATAATAATTATATGAGCACATATATAGGCTAACTGACAATATGTGCATCGAAATCAAAATAGTACGTAATATATCTTTCTGAAAATTTTCTTCACATGTACGTCACTACTCTGTACAAATAAACTAAGTGTTACTTCCTCTGTCTCAAAATAAGTGTCATGTCTTTAGTTCACATTTGATAATAGTTATATAGGGATAAATATAGGCTTACTACTGAAAATATGTGCAACGAAATCAAAATAGTACGTAATATATCTATCTAAAAAAATTCTTCAAATGTACGTCACAGCTCCGTGCAAATAAACTAAGAATTACTATATTAAGGGACACATATTCTACGATTAGACTACACAGAACATAAGATCCAACAATGACCATGTAAATAATAACAATTTTTTTGTATATGAATCAACCAAATCTAATTGTTGAATACGTAATCCGGCGAAGAGTTTCCTAAAGATTTCTAGAATTGGCCACGGTCAAGGAGCGTAAGAGGTCCACCTAAATAGCCAAGTAAAAGGATTATGATTGTTGAAAACGCATAGGAGCTCTCGGCTGGTATGCACCTTGTATGAATAGTAAAATCAAAAAGAATACTAGGAATTTTTTTAAAATAAAAAAATGCAAAATTCCAGGATATCAGACTTGGTCATTCATTCTACTCACTAACAAAGTTTCGCCAAGAAATGGCATCCGTGGTATTCTTAGTGAAGAAAATACAGTCCGATGTATGATTTATTCAAATAGTTTTTTAAGGGATAATTGGTTTTATGCACCTAGTTGGGTCACACTCAGCAGGTTTAACCCTGGTTTCCGAAAACATTCATTCCCGCCCAAACCACTTTGCTCGTCTTATGCTTTTGCCCTTTGACCGTCACTTTGAAAACGTCATAACAAATTTATACTAACTCAGAAAAATGCAAATAAGATATCAAAGTGTTCAAAAAACATCATCTATATGTGCATGTCATTTGCATTCATGACAAATGTGTTGGAAGTCCCCATCTCAGTTTGAGCTCATATGATCTCAGCATGCACAGTAAAATCTAAAAACTGGAAAAAAATTCAATAAAAAATTGATGGCAAACATTGACCAATATTTTGAGTGCTTTCCAAGTTTCATTGAGAACCGACTTTCGTGGAAGTCATGGCGAAAAAATAGAGTTAGCACTCGGAAATGATTTTGTTTTGGAGCATCATTTTTTTTTGCGACGACTTCCAGGGATGTCATTCCGTTTTGAAACTTGGCAAGCTCTTAAAACATTGGTCAATGTTTTCCACCAAAAAATTAGAATTTTTTGATTTTTTTCATATTTTACTGCTCATGTTGAGATCGTATGAGCTCAAACTGAGATGGAGACTTTCCAACACATTTGTCATGAATGCAAATGACATGCACATACAGGTGATATTTTTGTGAACATTTTGATATCTTATTTGCATTTTTCCGAGTTAGTATGAATTTGTTATGAAGTTTTCAAAGTGACAGTCGAAGGGTAAAAGTATAAGACGAGCAAAATGGTTTGGGTGGGAACAAGTGTTTTCCGAAACTAGAGGTAAACCTGCCGAGTGTGACCCAAATAGGGGCGTAAAACCAATTATCCCTTTTTTGTATAATCAATATTTTTGTCCTTTTTGCTGAGAATATCACGGATGTCATTTCTTCATGAAACTTCACATGGGAGTAGAACGCCCACCCATGTTTGATACCTCAAAATTTCAGCTTTTTTTCCTAGTATTTTTTCGATTTTACTATTTATACAGGGTGCGTAGCAGCCCGAGAGCTCCTAATCCGTGTCCATAGCATTATTTCCTTTCCAAACTTCAAATTATACACTAAATTTAGGTGTTTCATGCCATAAGCCCCGATATTGAAAATAATAAGATAGCCATTTTCTACTTTCCAATCTGAAGCCGCCCCTCCTCCTCACCCCCACCCCCTCTTCCCTCCCTCGCCGCTGCCTGAGGCAGCCGCCGGGCAAGCCCGGGGCGCCAAGGATGGTGGCGGCGGGGCCTCGGTTGCCCTGCCTCTGCGTGGGGAACCCTGGATCTGGAGCGGCGGCTCCATTGGCAAGGCACGGCCGGCTAGCGGCCGTGCGGGCGGTGGATCTCGCATCCTGGCTGCGCGGGTGGCGGGATCCGGTGGTCGTTGGCGGCCGGCGACGGCTTCTGCTTCGGCCGGTGCGCGTGATCTGGCGCCTCACCTCCTCCCCTGTTCGGCATGCGGGCCAGCCTGGTCGGGCCGCGCTTCCTCTTGGTCGCCGGTTCTGTACAGGAGGCGCTGCTAGTGGCGGGGATCTAGTTCGGGCGAAATCCCTGGCCGGCCATGACCGGCCGTGCCGACGGCGACGCCTGAGGGCGCCGTTCCCCTCCTTGGAGGCGTTGGTATGGACTGATCTCCTCACTTCCCCTTCCCCTAGTCTCCCGGGCGAAAGCCCTAACTTTGTTGGGCGGCGGTGGCGCTCACGGCACCGTTCCCTTCTTGAAGGCGCCGCTTTGGGAACCTTGGAGTTGGGTGGCGCTTGTGGGTGGTGGGCGACGGTGGTGGTGCGGCCCTATCCTAGCATGGATTTACATCCGTTGCTTGGAGATGGACTCGTGTAGGTGGAGGTCGTCGTCTGGCGTCGTGGTGGCGTCAATGGCGGAGGACCTGCCAAGGCTCGCGTAGGTGGAGGTCGTCGTTTGGCGTCGTGGTGGCGTCGATGGCGGAGGACCTGCCAAGGTGGCCACCTCAATCTGCTCTGAAGATGGACCAGTGGAAGATGGCGGCGACGACACATGTGAGTGCGTCGGACCGGTTTGAGCCCCGGACCGAGCAGATGGCTTGGTCAGGCCCTCCGGCTTCAGATGTTAGGCTTAGGTGAGAGGTCTGGGTATGTGGCCCGGCTTGCACCCCTTCATCATTTGGATAGGAGTAGCGGCAGATGTTGCTAAGATGACGGATTCAGGCATATTGTTGTTCTACTTTGTAAGGTCCTCGAGAATAATCAATAAAATGGCCGCATGCATCTCCCAGATGCAGAGGCCGGGGGTCATCCTCCTTTTCTAAAAAAATTAAAAAAAGTACCGTGGGTACTCACATAAATAGGTACAACCATAATCATGTTGTGCCTTGGTATAAGTTTATTTTGGTCTCTATAATAAATATGCTAGCCCTAGCGAATGCACGAGTTGACAATTAGTAATGCCAATAAACCGTATGTAGTTACACCTTTGGCAATTAACAAAAAAGCACATACAACTTTTTATCATGAGCATTCATGGGGGATGTCCTTGAAGCTTCCGCCTTAAGCCTCTCCGTGCAATCACTAACTTCCGGGTCATTACAAGAATAGAGCGCAACGATAAACCGAGGCGGAAGCCGCCAACGTTCACATTCACCGCCAATCCATAGCCATGAAAGAAGAGGGCATTCCCGTGGTATCCATACCGCGGGCAGGGGATTATCGCCCCCCCCCCTCGCGTGCACCCCCAGGCGTCATTGGCACACGAATTTCTTCTATAATATTCTCGTTGCAAGCAATAGGCTTGATTCTCCTTGCTTGCTATAGGTTCGTGAGACGTTATAGGTTAACTGATTGCAAGGATGGTTGAACATACACCCTCTTGTTAGAGAAGGAAGATGTCAAGATAGTTACGCGGGGCACCAAGTGGAGGGAATTCGTGCAAGCACATGAAGTTGCGCTCGGAGAAATAGTTGTTTTTGAGCCTATTGCTTCGAAAATATCTCTGAGATCAGTGTTTTCAACCAGGACGGGCAAAAAAGGCAACAGTCAACAACATACGATGTAGCACAAGATTCATCCCCCAGTTGATTTAGTGTTCACCTTCTTATGTTAGCAATGGCACTGGGAAAGTGATATGGCAAGGCAGATTAATTTGATGGTGCAAACCAATCTACTAAAATGGTATGATGCGTCTTATGCAAGGACTAAAACTTTATTGTAGTAGGATTGTGAACTTCATTGTAGTAAGATTCACCCCCAGGGGTCTCTCACCATATTTGTTCCCGATCTGGCGGGCTGGGTTGAGGACCCCTAGGTTGGTTCTGTCCTGGGCCACGTTGGGTGGCCCGTGGCCCATGGCAGATTAGACGAATGATCCCAGAAGACTTGACGTACAAGCCGAATATTCCGAAGTCGTGGAGGACTCAACCTCCACCGACGTAGCCGACTAGGATCTGCAACCCTAGGACCTGCGGTATGCTATATAAGCTGGGCTCGAGCACATCGATGGACAAGATACAATCCCTTGGTATTCATCTATACCTTGTACACACCCCAACACAATATATAAGAGCATGAGTAGGGTATTATCTCCACTGTTTGAGCCCGAACCTGTGTAGATCCTTGCGTCTTGTTACCATCCAGCCCAATCGCCTAGCTAGGACACCATACTTAAGGATCTACCGGATCTATCTCCCACACCCTTGTTGGTCCAAAATCTATATGGCTCCTAACTATTTGGGTCGGCCTAATAAACATAGTGGGTGTATTTAAAAAGGCAATGTGTGATCCTAGTAGCATGGCGATGCCTACTCCTAAGATTGACATCGATTATAAGGCCTTCTCCATTGCCTAATGGCCACCTGCATTGATGCAAGACTTTCTATGTTTCTGACTTCTTAAAACCCCAATCGTTTTCTATTTTCCCCTTAAGTTCAAGGCATAGGCTTGCGCTAAGTGCCGCATAGGTAGTTGAGTGACTGACTAACACAGACAGACTATCTTGCTATTGTGCATGGTATGTCTTGGGTTGCTATTTTGGAAGCAATCGACAAAGCATAATTTCGTTTTTCTATGATGGTCATTGCTTTGTTACTCACATAATTCTGGCATTCTCTCTAAACTTTCAACAATGGAAATTTGGGCTCCACAAAATTATTATCCTCTTTCTCGACCTCCATGGCAATGGAATTAAAGGGATAGCATGTACCACTCCCTTGCTGGTTAACTTTTGCATGCTTGCATCATGAACATGGACATCACTCTTGGGGTTCCGTTCAATGTTATATTTAAGATTTGGTAGCAATAAGCTTTGGTAGTCAACCTTCTTACTCGAGGACAAGGTGGGGAGGTTGTTTTCGAGGAGCTAAAGGTAGAACAAATATTCCCTCAAGTTATATCGATCACCGATACAACTCTACGCACACTTAACGTTTGCTTTACCTAGAACAAGAATAAAACTAGAAGTACCTTGTAGGTGTGGTAGGATAGGTTTGCAAGAAAATAAAGAACGTGAAGATAAAAAGTAGGTGTTGTTCTAATTAGAGTACAATTAAATTAGTATAGCGAGTGTGGATTAGTAGTGGTAGGATTTGCGGAATTGTCCCTAAGCAATTGACTACGTTACTAGACCGATGGCAAGTTTTTATGTGGGAGAGGCTACTGCTAGCATGTCGTCCCTTACTTGGAATTCTATGCACTTATGATTGGAACTATTAGCAAGCATCGCAACTACTAATGTTCATTAAGGTAAAACCCAACCATAGCATTAAGATATATATTGGCCCCCCTTCAATCCCGTATGCATCAATTTCTATGGTAGGAAGAAGCTTCTGTCACCCTTGCCCTCCAATGCATAGTCCTATCAACATACAACTAACCCTATGGTGTGATCCACACGCGCACTCATATGATGGGCACCAAAGGACAGCAGCATAACCACAAGCAAATTAAACCAATCATAGCAATTCACCAACTACCGATAGGACAACAAAAATCTACTCAAGCATCATAGGGTGGCAACATACCATGGATGATAATATGAAGCATAAAGCACCATGTTCAAGTAGAGGGTACAGCGGGTTGCGGGAGAGCGGACTGTTGTAGATAGATGGGGGAAGGTGATGAAGATGTTGGTGAAGATGACGAAGTTTTCGGAGTAGATCGCCGTCACACGATGATTGCCCCGACGGCGTTCCGGGGCCACCGGGAGAGAGGGGGAGAGAGCCCGCCTCCTTCTTCTTCCTTGCCCCCCTAGATGGGAGGAGAGTTCCCCCTCTAGTCCATGGCCTACATGGCGGACGAGGGGCGGGAGCCCCTCCGAGATTGGATCTCCCTCTCTGTTCTCTTCTATTTCGCGTTCCTGTTTTCTGGCCGAAAACCGTTTCTTATATTCCCGAAGATCCGTAACTCCGATTGCGCTGAGATTTTAACATGATTTCTTTTCCAGATATAAGCTTCCTTGCGCTCGAAGTAGAGCAGCAACCGCCTCACGAGGTGACCACAACCCACCACCACGCGCCTGGGCCCTGGGGCGCGCCCTGTTGGACTATGGGGGCTGTGGGCCTCCTTTTGCATTGATTCCACCTCCCAAAAATCACATATATATTCCAAAATAATTCTCCATATATTTTTGTTGCATTTAGACTTTGTTTGATATGGATATTCTGCAAAACAAAAAACATGCAACAAACAGGAACTGGCACTGGGCACTGGATCAATATGTTAGTCCAATAAATCACATAAATTGTTGCCAAAAGTATGTGAAAGTTGTATAATATTGGCATGAAACAATCAAAAATTATAGATACGACGTAGACGTATCAGCATCCCCAAGCTCAATTCCTGCTCATCCTCGAGTAAGTAAATGATTAAAAATATATAATTTTTGATGTGGAATGCTACCTAACATAATATTGATCATATATCTAATCATGGCATGAATATTAAGACATGAGTGGTTCAAACCAATAGTCTATAATTTGACATAAAGACATTAATACTCAGGCATCCCAACAAACAATCATGTCTTTCAAAATATCAATGCTAAAGAACGCTATCCCTACAAAATCATATAGTCTTGTCATGCTCCATCTTCTTAACACAAAGGATTTATCATGCACAACCCCGATGACAAGCCAAGCAATTGGTTCATACCTTTTAACGCGCTTCAGCATTTTCAACGCTCACGCAATACATGAGCACATGCCATGGACAAAGCACTATGGGTGGAATAGAGTATGATGATAGGGGTAAATATTGAGAAGACAAAAAGGTAAGAAAGTCTCACATCGACGCGACTAATCAACGGGCTATGGATATGCCCATCAATTGATATCAATGCGAGGAGTAGGGATTGCCATGCAACAGATGCACTAAGAGCTATAAGTGTATGAAATCTCAACATGGAAACTAAGTGGGGTGAGCATCTAACTCCATAATGAAAAATTCCCACAAGTATATGAAAGTGACAACATAGGAGACTCTCTATATGAAAAACAAGGTGCTACTTTGAAGCACAAGTGTGGAACTAGCATGCCCCTTCTCTCTTTTTCTCTCATTTTTTCTTATTTTCTTATTTTTCTTATTTTTATATATTTTGTCCGAAGTCTCATCCGACTTGTGGGAGAATCATAGTCTCCATCATCCTTTCCTCACTGGGACATGCTCTAATAATTAATAATGATGATCATCACACTTCTATTTACTTACAACTCAATATTACAACTCGATACCTAGAACAAAGTATGACTATATATGAATGCCTCTGGCAGTGTACCAGGATGTGCAATGGTCTAGCGTAGAAGAGATATCAAAAGAAGCGGACAAGCCATGGAAATATCATGCTAGCTATATTACGATCATGCAAAGCAATATGGCAATGAATGCTCAAGTCATCAAAATGGAAGCGTTGGAAGTTGCATGGCAATATATCTCGGAATGGCTATGGAAATGCCATAATAGGTAGGTATGGTGGCTGTTTTGAGGAAGATACAATAAGGCTTATGTGTGATAGAGCATATCATATCACGGGGTTTGGATGCACCGGCGAAGTTTGCACCACGTCTCGAGGTGAGAAAGGGCAATGCACGGTATTGTAGAGGCTAGTAAATTGCGGAAAGGTAGTGCGTATAATCCATGGACTCACATTAGTCATAAAGAACTCATATACTTATTGCAGAAGTTTATTAGCCCTCAAAGCAAAGTACTACTACGCATGCCCCTAGGGGGATAGATTGGTAGGAAAAGACCATCGCTTGTCCCCGACCGCCACTCATATGGAAGACAATCAATAATAAATCATGCTCCAATTTCATAGCATAACGAGAGACTATACGTGCATGCTTCGGGAATCACAAACCTTAACACCAATATTTCTAACCATTTACTAGTACCTCCCACATATTATCATCTCTATATCGCAAAACTATTGCAAGGAACATATCATATTAAGTCATCCATAAGTTTTATGTAGAATTTTATGACTAACTATGCAAATGACCAATTCATGTTGACTCTCTAAATAGATATAAGTGAAGCAAGAGAGTTCAGTTATTTCTATGTGAAGAGAAACAAGCAATCCAAACTTCAAATGATATAAGTGAATCACGTGAAGCATTCTATAAAGCCATACTCAAATGATATAAGTGAAGTGCAATGAGCATTCTATAAATCAACCATGGACTATCTCATACCAGCATGGTGCATAAAACAAAAGTGAAAACTAAATACAAAAGATGCTCCAATATTTACAAATATCACATGAATGAAACGAAAACGAAAACATACCGATACCTGTCGAAGAAAGATGGGATGCCTTCCAGGGAATCCCCAAGCTTAGACGCTTGAGTCTCCCTGGATATTTACTTGGGGTGCCTTGGTCATCCCCAAGCTTGAAACCTTGTGATGCGGAGCATCCCTCGACCATCCCCATGGACGTCACACCGCCACCGCAAGCACGGAGAGGACCTATGACGAGAGCTCGCGCAAGCGCCATCGAAATCGAGGTGAACTCTTTCCTCTTCGAGTTTCATTCGGATTCACTTGAGAATGGGATTCTACCTCAAATGGAAACGTTATGCATTCTTAGGTACTTTGGAGATGACCGCGAGGAAGCATGGAGGGATCACCAGTCCACCCGAAGATTCAAGCATGCATGAAGTCTCTCGGGAAGGAGAAGATGGAAGAAGGAAACACGAAGAAGGAGGACGCGGAGGCCCTGGACACCCCGGGTGCCCGGACACTTTGGCCCCGGGTGCCCAGCCCCTCCCTGGGCGCTGCTCAGCCGACCCCGGGTGCCCGGCCCGCCACTGGAGGCCGCTCGGCCCAGTCCGGGTGCCCGGGCCACCAACCCCGGGTGCCCGGCCCCCATCAGCCGCCCGCCTGGCCGCCCCGGGTGCCCGGCCCACCCCGCCTGGAGCCAGCCACCGCCCCGGGTGCCCGGCCTCCTCCTTGCGCCGGCCTCTGGCCGGTCCGGGTGCCCGGACCCCTTTACCCCGGGTGCCCGGACCCGTCCGAGTGTGCCTGCATGCACTTCGGGTCTTTGACCCTTGTACCCCTCTCTCCCTCACATTTGGTCCCTAGGCTTTATATACTCTTCCCCTAGCTCATTTGGAAGGATAGCAAAGTATTGGATAGACAAAGAGAGAGCTTTGCTCATCTTCCTTCTCTTGGAGATCTTGACCTCCTCTTGGAGAGGCTCTTCTTGGAGATCAAGGCCTCCTCTTGGAGAAGATCATCTTGTGGATATCAAGGCCTCCTCTTGAAGAAGGATCCCCATCATAGGATCATCAAGATCTCTTTCCTCATAGGATTGGGATGAACTAGTTACCTCTTGTATCTTCTTAAGTTGGATTTGGACCTTTGTATCTCTCTTTGTGTGATTGGATCTAGCACATGTGTGATTGGATCAAGTCAATTTGAGTGTTCCTCTTGTTTCCCCCCTTTGTGTTCTTCTTGTTCTTGGGGATTTCCCCTCCAATTCGTGAAAGATCTCCATCTAGGGTTCCACCCTACAACATCTTGGTATCATGACCCATGGTTTCTCATGAAATTGGAGCCCCTCATCTTGTTCTCTAGCCTAATTTTGTTGTTTCTTACCCAATTTCGAAAATTCCCCACCAAAAATAGCCCCAATTTTTTTTTTGTGATTTGTTGGTTTGATGAGGTTATGTTGGATTTGATCCATGGATTTGCTTGGTTTCAAGTGGATCTAGCCTTCCCCCCATCCATCTCCACCTTTCCCTCCATGAAATCCACCAATTTCTTCCATTTTTCCACGATTTTCCGCCCAAATCCGTCACCCCCGGGCACCCAGACCTCAAACCCCGGGCACCCGAAACCCCCCTCCCTACCCCGCTGACCACCCCGGGTGCCTACACCCCTTACCCCCGGGCACCCGGACCCCCGGGCCATCTTCTCCGCCCAACCCCGCTGACCACCCTGGGTGCCCGCACCTCCGACCCCCGGGCACCCGCACCTCCCAGTTTCAGCTCACCAACAAAAACCGTTTCGGCCATAACTTTTGCTCCCAGAGTCCGATTTTGACGTTCTTTGGATCGTTGAGTAGCTATTGACATCCGCCATCCATCTAGATAGGTTACAACATCATTTGACTCCATAATTGTTTTTGGCATTTTGGCATCTTTGCCTAGGCCATCCACCATATCATCCACAAAACCACCATAGCTTTCCGCAACCTAACCCATTTTTGCTCCATATAGCATTTGGGGTTGCTTGAGTGGTGACTTGAGTCTCCTAAGGTGTTTCGGCTACTTAGGGACGGTTGCTTCGTCATCAACCACCACCTCCTCTTCCGCATTGCTAACTCCGGAACCACAACGCATTCCGCTACCACCTTTTGACATTTTCCTTTGAGATTTTGAGTTTGCGGTTTTTCCGTTTCCTAGGGTGTTTCGGCTATCTAGGAACGGTTCAACATCGAAATACCGTCGCTCACCTTCGTCAAGAATTCATCATCGACCACCTTCACCAAGTTGACACCCTAACCGTAAGCAAGAACAGTAACCTCTATATCATCTTGGTATCGTGGTATCCCATCATTGTATATTCTTGTCATTACATTGTCAACCCCTTAGCCCATTTTGCGTCACTTGCCTATCGAGACTAGCCATTGAGTATTGCCGGCAACGTTACTTGTGCACATTAGTGATCCGTACCTTCCATTGCATACATACCATATCATATAGGTATCATCTTGGTATCATCATATCATCCTTTGTGTCACAAGATTGTTCCCGCATATACACAATTGCTATCTTGGTTTGTGCATTTCGCATAAGTGGCCATACAAAAAAAAAGAATAAGCTTTTAAGCAAAAAGAGAGCAAATAAGCTTGTAAGCAAGAGCCATAGCATCGCCACATTGCACATAAGATTGTCATATCCGATCATCTTGGATCATCTTGAGAAGAACACCGGGAACATCATACACATAGCATACTTGGGATAGAAAGCTCATACATTTTGCATCTTATAGGTTGTGCACAAGTGTCGTATCCGCCTATTGAGCAATCGTGCTAGCGCCTCTCTTGAGTTGTGCAACACGAGCGTTTTCCGTGGATTCCACATTTTGTGCTCATTCCTTGGTTGCACGACCCCATTTATCTATCTGTGTGTGTGTTTCCGTGTGCCACATATTTCTATTGGTCTACTTGTTTCACTTGCGAATTTGTGAATCTTTTCCAACATTATTGACTCTTGCTAACATTTTGCATCAAATTTTTGTGCCACTATCCTCACCGAGCTCCACCATAAGCCTTACTTGTGTAGGTGTGACAATTGACAAGATCCGGTACCAATTGTGCTATTTCCTTGATACATTATTGAGTGATCATCGATCCATCTTCAACATTGGAAAGGTACATTTGGTCTAGTTATTTCCTGTCTTCCACTCACATTTGCTTGAGTCTTGTGATGGATAAGAAAGGCATTTCATCTCCGGTCTTCCACGACAACGCGAACAACTACATCACCAAAACGTCCACCTTCGGACTACAATGAGTAATGCAAGGCATTGAGCGACTCGCCATCGACATTCGCCAAAATGAAGCAAGGAAAAGGGACTACATTGACACCAAGTTGGCCGAACAAATAGATCAAGTACGAGACATGGTGGCCAACTACAAGTCTTCTTCCCCTTCATCATCTTCAAGGCGGCGATGCTCAAGTGGCCAATCTTCGAAACGTCATCGAGCTCAAGCACTACAACACCATCAAGATGAAGATGCTCGCGATGCGTACACCTACAAGTCCCAAAAATCTCTACATCAAGATACAGCCAAACTTCATGAGCACAAGAGAAAACCGCAAGACGAGCACCAACAAGACGGAGCTACGACTACTACCACCACTTCGGCATCTTCGCCAAGTGTTCTCAAGGCATCTTCGCCTTTGGACGTATGACATCTTCGCCTACCTCTGACGAGTATGCCTACATCAGCCTTCATCCACGGCGATGGGGACGGGATGATCAAGCATGGGATTTTCCCTTCGGTCATAGAGGAGAGTGATGATGTGCCATCTTCGGCCTTCATCCACGGTGACGACGACGAGATGGTTGAGCATGGGATTTTCCCTTCGACCATGGCGACGTATGATGACTTGAGTGACTTGTGCCACCATATTGAGAGTGAGAGTGAGTTCACCACTATCCCCACATATCACGAGTTACCCAATTCCCATGTGAGGAGAGCCACAACCCCCACCACTTGAGTGGGATGAGTGACTCCACCATATGTGAGATCGAGTGCACCTACCTTGAGGGAGTGAGCGAGACACCACCACATAGAGAGAGTGAGGCCATTCTGATTTCTAACAACTTAACCCCTACCTCTATTGTGTCTTCTCATTTGGTGATAGGTCCCATATATGATGATGCGCCGATTCACGACGACTACGTCCTCTCTTTGGACAAGACGATGGCCATGGTGGAATATGATGCACCCCCACATGGTTCCATCAAGATGAAGATGATGACCACCATTTGGTCTTGGCCACCTCACCTACACCACTTGAGTGGAATGAACAAGGTAATATAGGTGAAGGTGATACTCTAGTCCCACTAGTGGACATTCTTGACATTGATTGTTTGCATGATGTTGATCCACCTATTGTCATGATTCATGCTAGTTCGACTTCCCCATGCGATGATTTACCCATTTATGATGAGTTTGATGATTGCCATGTGGAGTCTAGTAGTTGTGATGCCATGTTACATAGGATTTCTTGTGATAATTATCTTGGTCACATCATGTTTGACAATCCTCTTGACTTTTCATATGCTATGCATGAGATCAACAATATGTCATATTTGCAATCTCATCGTAGTGACTATGCATATGCCATCAACATAAACCCAATTTTCACATTGCTACCTCTTGAGCACTGCGTTGGTTTTCCCTTGAAGAGGAAAGGGTGATGCAGTAAAGTAGCGTAAGTATTTCCCTCAGTTTTTGCGAACCAAGGTATCAATCCAGTAGGAGACCATGCTCGAGTCCCACGTACCTACACAAACAAATAAGAACCTCGCAACCAACGCGATAAAGGGGTTGTCAATCCCTTCACGATCACTTACGAGAGTGAGATCTGATAGAGAGGATAGGATAATATTTTTGGTATATTTATGGTAAAGACTAAAAGTAAAGAAAGCAAAATAAACGGCGCCAGAAATAGCTAGTTGACGGGAGATTAATATGATGGAAAATAGACCCGGGGCCATAGGTTTCACTAGTGGCTTCTCTCAAGATAGCATAAGTATTATGGTGGGTAAACGAATTACAGTCGAGCAATTGATTGAATTGAGCATAGTTATGAGAATATCTAGGTATGATCATGTATATAGGCATCACGTCCGTGACAAGTAGGCGGAAACGATTCTGCATCTACTACTATTACTCCACACATCGACCGCTATCCAGCATGCATCTAGAGTATTAAGTTCATAAGAACAGAGTAACGCTTTAAGTAAGATGACATGATATAGAGGGATAAACTCATGCAATATGATATAAACCCCATCTTTTTATCCTCGATGGCAACAATACAATACGTGCCTTGCTGCTCCTGCTGTCACTGGGAAAGGACACCGCAAGATTGAACCCAAAGCTAAGCACTTCTCCCATGGCAAGAAAGATCAATCTAGTAGGCCAAACCAAACTGATAATTCGAAGAGACTTGCAAAGATAACCAATCATACATAAAAGAATTCAGAGGAGATTCAAATATTGTTCATAGATAATCTTGATCATAAACCCACAATTCATCGGATCTCGACAAACACACCGCAAAAGAAGAGTTACATCAACTAGATCTCCAAGAGAATCAAGGAGAACTTTGTATTGAGATCCAAAGAGAGAGAAGAAGCCATCTAGCTAATAAATATGGACCCGAAGGTCTGAGGTAAACTACCCACACGTCATCGGAGAGGCTATGGTGTTGATGTACAAGCCCTCCGTGATCAATGCCCCCTCCGGCAGGACGCCGGAAAAGGCCCCAAGATGGGATCTCACGGGTACAGAAGGTTGCGGCGGTGGAATTAGGTTTTCGTGGTCGCTTCTGATGGTTTGGGGGTACGTAGGTATATATAGGAGGAGGAAGTAGGTCGGTGGAGCCACGAGGGGCCCACGAGGGTGGAGGGCGCGCCCTGGGGGTAGGCGCGCCCCCTACCTCGTGGCTTCCTCGTTGGTTGCTTAGACGTCCACTCCAAGTCCTCCGGATCACGTTTGTTCCAAAAATCACATTCCCGAAGGTTTCATTCCGTTTGGACTCCGTTTGATATTCTTTTTCTGCGAAACACTGAATAGGCAAAAGAAACAGCGATTTGGGCTGGGCCTCCGGTTAATAGGTTAGTCCCAAAAATAATATAAAAGTGTATAATTGTGGCACCCCGATCCGCATGGAGCAGGGGGCCTTCGCGCGTCAGCCCAAGATAACACCTGACGCACGACAGGTCCATAATACAACATTCCAGGTACAAAAATATTCATCAAATACATGTATATGAGATTACATCATTCATGAATACAATTATCTGGCATAGCCCTAAGGCTATTAAATGACAGCGGAAGTCTGAAAAAATGGCGGCGGAAGTCTTGGTTTGGCAGCATAACAACTCTGGCTGGGCTCCACAACTCACAGGACTGGCAAGGTTACGGCCTAGCACGACGGATCAAGTGAACAACTCGGGTACGACCTACAAAACTGGCATGACACCCCAGGTCAGTACATTGAATGTACTTGCAAGACAACCAAATACATAGCATCCAAACAAGCTACAGACAAAGCAAGAACCGAGCGCATGCAACACCCTATCTCATATCAATTACTAAACATGGCATGATAAAAATCAACTAAGCATGAACAAAATCATAACATCTGCTAACATGGCAATGACATGGCATATCAGAACATGATTATAACATTGTAATAGCAAAACATAGAATTTTATCTCAATCATGGCATAACTTAACATGTCAATCAAAGCATAGCATGGCATCAAGAAACTATGCTGAAAATAAACTACCAATAATATCCAATGCAGACATAGCATGTTAACATTATGCAATCATCTTCTGTTCTATCATGGTTCTTTAAATGCAAATAATGATATATTATTCCAGCAATGCAACCAAACTTGTGCATCGAGTCCCTCGGACTCTCTTATCAACTGTGATCATCTCTGGATCACAAACACACACTTGGTCTCCAACCGTGATCCTTACGGCGATCACAACCACGACCAATATTTGGCCCGTGATCCTTACGGCGATCACAACCACTTATCTCATCATTAAAATATCATCGTGACTCCTCACGACTATCTCATAGTTCAAGTTACCATATTCTTGTTATCACATATTTATTTACCAACTTAATTATTTCGGTTTGTCCTCCATTTCGACCAAGACCTGATAGTGGGACCTACTACGAACTGTTGCTATCGGTAGACTTTATACACTCTGCAGAGGTAGCACATTGTACCCACACCACGAAATCCATGGCCTCGTCATCCCATTCGGGTGGACCAACGGCATTCCGACGAAACCAACCTACTGCCATGACGCTCTCCCGGCCACTCCGACCCAATCCCCAACGGGCTGGTCCTGGGTGGCCCCGTGTCTACCAAAGACACCCCGACCACCGTCATGGTCAACTCCCACTCGGGGACACTCCCACTCGGGGACTGGTACCAAAAATCTCAAAAACGAGCACACAAGGTTATGTCCACTTACCTGATCAGGGTAAGCACGCCCATAACCTTCCCTAGTGGGAGGCATCGGCGAGAGGTCACGACAATAGCTCGCATTAAGGCCTCCCGTAAGGCAAATGTGGTTGCACTGAAAAAGTTCGGTTTGGCGGCACTATGACCCGATCCCATCGATGACGGAGGAGGTTTGTTATTATTAAGTCATTTTATTTCCTTCTCCATCATCATGAACATATTTAACATGAGTGCAACATGCCGCATACAAATGCACGAACAAAATATTGAACTCCTCAAGTGCACAACTATAACATAAAGGTCACGACAATATTATGCAGTTTATAACGATGACATGCAAATAAAGTAGAGTAGTGGCATGGCATTATTAATAATAACATTCTAATTAACATGGCAAAGGTATCATGAAACACAAGCATGCAAGATAGGTATAAAGAAATAACTGCCGATGAAAACGATATAAAACAATTGCAACTACACACACACACAAGGTGCAAGCAAAGTCAACATGCAAGTTCGGGGCTCATGATAAGAGGTTGCTTGCCTGGGGGTCGACAAATACTCCGGGAAGAAGAGGAAACGATCGCGGAAAGATTTGCCGGAAACAGTTCTCTCTCGGAGGGGGCTGTTTATGGGCAAGGGCAAAATGGTCATTTCACCATGTGAAAACATTATGAAAATGATACCAACGGAATAGGCTCGACGAAACGAAGACGTGGGCTTTGGAATCACCTGATTTGGAGCTGGTAAAAAGATATGATTGTTTAACTACCAGGGACCAATCTGTAAAGAAAATCATTACAAACGGGGCCCTAGCAGAAAAACAGATCGCGTCTTTCTCAGAAATACGCTTTCCAGAAAGGAAAGCGTATTCTGGCCTGAAGAAGGGGAGGAATACGATTTCGGCTAAGCGAAAGCGCACTCCAGGAAATACGCCTTCGGGTTCCGTAAACGGAAAGCAGCCCGAGGCGCCGCCACTTATCCACACTGGTAGGACCGGGTCAACACGGTAGCAGCGGGGCCGGGCGCCTGGGTCACTGCCATATGGGGTCAGGGGAAAAGGCGCGGGGCCCGCCTGGCCAGGTCAACGCCCTCTTCTTCCTCCCGCGCAGGAGCGAGCGTGGCCGAGGGAGGCGTTCGCCCCGACGGCGCTCGACGGCGACTCCGGCCAGCTCTCGGGCCGTGCGACCTACCGAAATGTGCAGGACGGAGAGGCGCATCTCGGGGTGGTCTCTGTTGCTGGTGAGGACTGCGGAAGAAGGAGCAGCAGGGCCTACGGCGGAGAGGAGTTTCGGCCACCGGTGGAGCAAGGTGCTCTGGTAGGGGAGAGAAAGGGCCGAGGCTACGGGGAGACTTGGTGGGATCTATAGGTTGCAGTGGTGGTGGAGGAACGGCGAGGAGGGCTCGGGAGTGCCGGAATCGATGGAGGCCCGAGGCGGCGGCCACGATGGTGATGGGGTCAGAGAGGGGCTCTAAGCTCGGGGAGAGGCTCGGGGAGGGGGTTGTGGACTGCAAGGATGCTTGGGGCGTGCTTAAATAGCCGCGGGAGGGCTCGAGGGGGAGGGGAGGAGGTGGCACGCGGCAGGCGACTTGTCCGTGCGCTGGCGAGGGGCGCAGTGTCGGCAGGCGCGGCCAAGGCTCAGGGGAAGCGGCGGGAAGGCGACGAGGAGGGTGCGGACGAGCGCCAGAGGCTCACGGAATCGAGCAAAGCTCGCGGACGAGAGGAGGAAATGGACAGGGGCGAGGAAGAAGATGATGGCCACAGTGGCGTACTGTTTGGTCCTTGGCATGGCTCGCCGGAGAAGAAAATGAAGGGGGCCAGAGGTCCAGAGGGAAGAGGGCGCCGAGGGGGAACTGCTGGGCATTAATGGCGAGGCCAGAGACGGTCGGAGCAGCGCTGCCGACGAGAACAGTGGCTAGACCACCGTTTTGGCTGGCTGCCCTCGTAGTCACCACTGGCATGGCGCGCTCTGGAGTTTTACTAAGGCCAGCTCATGTCTACCGCGTAGTCCTTCCAGAGTGGAGTATTACCATGGTATAGAAACGGGCAGAGACAAAGTGAGTTGAGTGAAACAAGCTCCACAAGTTTGTTGTTGCAAACTTGGCAACATCCTAGAGATTAAACCAGAGAGGGTAAATGGTAAACTTGATGTCCGGGAGGCTTGGGGTAGAAAGGACTACGGTCCTGGGAGTTTTGAGGTAAAATGGACAACTATTTACCATAGTTGCTGTACAACCACCAAAACTGACCCAGAAACTTAATCATGATGAAACACTCACTAGGAGTGATGGATTGGGCTATAACTTTGCAAAGCCTGATGATTTAAACATACCATGATGCTGTAAAAAGTTCATACCAAATGGACTCACCAAAATGGTACTTCCTTCACAGCTATCATTTCTATCCAAAAACTTCAGAAAAATCCTCAGGGCAATTGGTCAAGTGAAATGAGCTACAATCTTGTGGAAATGGGTTATATGAGTAGGAGAAGGCCTGGAAAAATTAGCAGCCATAATGGAGCAAGATAAAATGCACTTGTTTCACAAACTGAAAAATTTGGACAGAAAACAAGAATTGCTCCTGTGCTCACATAGTTCAATGAAATGAACTGAATTTGGGTGGCGGATAATGATTTGAGATACTTGAGAGGATGGAAAAGTTTCATCCCATTTGGAAACACTATGAAGGTACTTCCTTCACAAACTTGTGTTCTGGTCAGAAACTTTGAAAAATTGCACAGGTAGCTAGGGTGAATGGATTGAGCTCATCTTTGGTATCCATGGGTTATTTCACAATTTTAAACAACCTTCCAAATTGCAGCGCAATTGGACTTAGCAATAAAGCACTTCCTTTGCAAAATTTCAGAGAAGGCAGAAACTTGCATTGGATCATGTGCCAAATTTTGAACGGTGGAATCATGATATTAGGATGGAACTAGTGATTATATAGCAAGGACAAGCTCCACAATTTATGTGGGAATTTTCTCTGCTATAAAAATAGTAGTTCCTTTGGAAATTGGCAGAAATGCAATATTGGCATTAAATAGGAAAAATGCAATTTTCCTTATTTAATTATGGCCAATATACTTGCCAGAGCTTGGATTAGGCATAAGCATCAACTCCACCAATTCTCATGAATTTAGGAGATGACTAGATATGCCTTTGGATTTTATTCCTCAGAAAGGCAAGAAAAGGAATAAATCATAATTCAAAAATATTGCATTGGACTTAGCAATATTTTTGCATATCCAAGGTTAAGAAAGATAGGATGATCTCTGGGATCAATTGGGAGGATCAACAGAACAAGGAAAATGGTGGCTCCTTTGTAATCACAAGGGCATATCCAAATTCCAAAATTTTGGAATTAGGGTTTAAGAGGAATTGAGCTGATGCAAATGAGGTCTTGCCCACTGAAAAACACATGAGTAGGATTTTCAAAGGTTGGAAATGACAAAATTTTCTCAGGGTCATCCAGCAAACTCAGGAGAAAATTTTGAAAATGAGTGCCAGGAGAGAATAACAACACAAAAATTGATAACCCAATTTTGGGGCTGTTACAATAATAAAGCCCATTAAACATCCAAAACAGAATATATAATAGCATGGAACAATAAAAAATTATAGATACGTTAGAGACGTATCAAGCATCCCCAAGCTTAATTCCTGCTCGTCCTCGAGTAGGTAAATGATAAAAACAGAATTTTTGATGTGGAATGCTACCTAGAAAATTCCTTAATGTAATTATCTTATTTGTGGTATGAATATTCAGATTCGAAAGATTCAAGATAAAAGTTTAATATTGACATAACAGTAATAATACTTCAAGCATACTAACTGAGCAATCATGTCTTCTCAAAATAAGATGGCCAAAGAAAGTTATCCCTACAAAATCATATAGTCTGGCTATGCTCTATCTTCATCACACAAAGTATTTAATCATGCACAACCCCGATGACAAGCCAAGCAATTGTTTCATACTTTTGATGTTCTCAAACTTTTTCAATCTTCACGCAATACATGAGCGTGAGCCATGGACATAGCACTATACGTGGAATAGAATGGTGGTTGTGGAGAAGACAAAAAAGGAGAAGATAGTCTCACATCAACTAGGCGTATTAATGGGCTATGGAGATGCCCATCAAAAGATATCAATGTGAGTGAGTAGGGATTGCCATGCAACGGATGCACTAGAGCTATAAGTGTATGAAAGCTCAACAAAAGAAACTAAGTGGGTGTGCATCCAACTCGCTTGCTCACGAAGACCTAGGGCATTTTGAGGAAGCCCATCATTGGAATATACAAGCCAAGTTCTATAATGTAAAATTCCCACTAGTATATGAAAGTGACAACATAGGAGACTCTGTATCATGAAGATCATGGTCCTACTTTTGAAGCACAAGTGTGGTAAAAGGATAGTAACATTGTCCCTTCTCTCTTTTTCTCTCATTTTTTTGTTTGGGCCTTTTCTCTTTTTTTTATGGCCTCTATTTTTTTCGTCCGGAGTCTCATCCCGACTTGTGGGGGAATCATAGTCTCCATCATCCTTTCCTCACTTGGGACAATGCTCTAATAATGATGATCATCACACTTTTATTTAATTACAACTCAAGAATTACAACTCAGTACTTAGAAGAAAAATATGACTCTATGTGAACGCCTCCGGCGGAGTACCGGGATATGCAATGAATCAAGAGTGACATGTATAGAAATTACGAACGGTGGCTTTGCCACAAATACGATGTCAACTACATGATCATGCAAAGCAATATGACAATGATGAAGCGTGTCATAGCAAACGGAACGGTGGTAAGTTGCATGGCAATATATCTCGGAATGGCTATGGAAATGCCATAATAGGTAGGTATGGTGGCTGTTTTGAGGAAGGTATATGGTGGGTGTATGATACCGGCGAAAAGTGCGCGGTATTAGAGAGGCTAGCAACGGTGGAAGGGTGAGAGTGCGTATAATCCATGGACTCAACATTAGTCATAAATAACTCACATACTTATTGCAAAAATCTATTAGTTACCAAAACAAAGTATTACGCGCATGCTCCTAGGGGGATAGATTGGTAGGAAAATACCATCGCTCATCCCCGACCGCCACTCATAAGGAAGACAATCAATAAATAAATCATGCTCCGACTTCATCATAACGGTTCACCATACGTGCATGCTACGGGAATCACAAACTTTAACACAAGTATTTCTCAAATACACAACTACTCAACTAGCATTACTCTAATATCACCATCTTCATATCTCAAAACAATTATCAAGCATCAAACTTCTCTTAGTATTCAACGCACTTATAAGAAAGTTTTTACTAATCTTGGATGCCTATCACTTTAGGACTAATTTCTCAATTGAAGCAAATTACCATGCTGTTTTGTAGGACTCTCAAAATAATATAAGTGAAGCATGAGAGAACAATAGTTTCTATAAAACAAAACCACCACCGTGCTCTAAAAGATATAAGTGAAGCACTAGAGCAAAAACTATATAGCTCAAAAGATATAAGTAAAGCACATAGAGTATTCTAATAAATTCCGAATCATGTGTGTCTCTATCAAAAGGTGTGTACAGCCAGGATAATTGTGGTGAACTAAAAGCAAAGACTCAAATCATACAAGACGCTCCAAGCAAAACACATATCATGTGGTGAATAAAAATATAGCTCCAAGTAAAGTTACCGATGGGTGAGGACGAAAGAGGGGATGCCTTCCAGGGCATCCCCAAGCTTCGGCTTTTTGGTGTCCTTAGATTTACCTTGGGGTGCCTTGGGCATCCCCAAGCTTAGGCTCTTGCCACTCCTTGTTCCATAATCCATCAAATCTTTGCCCAAAACTTGAAAACTTCACAACACAAAACTTAACAGAAAATCTCATGAGCTCCGTTAGCGAAAGAAAACAAAACACCACTTCAAGGTACTGTAATGAACTCATTCTTTATTTATATTGGTGTTAAACCTACTGTATTCCAACTTCTCTATGGTTTATAAACTATTTTACTAGCCATAGATTCATCAAAATAAGCAAACAACACACGAAAAACAGAATCTGTCAAAAACAGAACAGTCCGTAGTAATCTGTAACTAAGGCAAACTTCTGGAACTCAGAAAAATCTACCAAAAGAGGAAGACCTAGATAATTTGTTTATTGATCGACTGCAATTGGAATCAGTATTTATGACGTTCTGGTGATTTTTAACAATTGTTTTCGTGAACATAAAGTTTCTGGAATTTTCAGCAAGATCAAATAACTATCATCCAAGAAGATCCTATAGGTTTAACTTGGCACAAACACTAATTAAAACACAAAACCACATCTAAACAGAAGCTAGATGGATTATTTATTCCTAAACAGAACCAAAAGCAAAAAAAACTAAAAATAAAATTGGGTTGCCTCCCAACAAGCGCTATCGTTTAACGCCCCTAGCTAGGCATAAAAGCAAGGATAGATCTAGGTATTGCCATAATAATGATAAGGCAAATCATGAAAACTTCTCTCATACTCTCTACGTTCAGCAGCAAGTTTTCTTTGAGGCAAGCAAAAATAATCAAAAGGGCTAAATTCAATGGGACAAAAGTCCCCAAGATCAATCTTGGGAGGTATGGGTTCCTCCTTTGGCCCCTTATATTGCACAACCAGTTCATCATTAGAAGCATTCTTTTGGCAAAAAGTCACAAGCCTTTGTTCAAGAGAAAAACCTAACCCATTATTCTGAATGGAAAAATCATCATTAAGTTCAGAAATTCTATCAATTAGAACATCGGCTGGAACCTTCTTTCTAAGATTTTCATTATAAGCAACATGATCCAAAGATTGTAAACGCATTATGTCTTCTTGGTTGAAAAGGATAGCTTCTATGGGAGGACGACCAACATCTACCCTATAATGCACGAAAATTTCTTTAGCCTCTTTCATTATAAATCTGAACTCATGAGCCAAAAAGATAGTAGCGGCATGCTTAACAGAAGAGTGCTCAATATTAGAAAATTCTAGGAAAATTCTTTGTATGCAAGGATGCATATGAAGAAATTGCCTTTCAAGTTCAACTACGAGCAAACATATTGCATCCGCAAGGCTACTAGTTCTATGAAGAATAGAGCCACCCATGATGGGCAAAGCACCGGCACAAGTAAAGAAATCTTGAATAACTCCTTTCCCAATAATATTACCACTACCGACTCGAAACTTTTTAGTATGCAAGATAGTAGGGTCCTCAAGAGGATCATAGAAAGCATCAAAGTCTCCCATGTTATTATTATTTCCTTCATTAACGATAACCTCCCCAGATTCAGACATAGTGGCAGCAAAGTCAAGAAACACGAAAAAAAGGAAAGAGAGGGCGAATAAAACGGCAAGGGTGAAGTGGGGGAGAGGAAAACGAGAGGCAAATGGCAAATAATGTAATGCGAGGGATAATAGTTTGTGATGGGTACGTTGTATGTCAATATATCTCGGAATGCCTACGGAAATGCCATAATAGGTAGGTATGGTGGCTGTTTTGAGGAAGGTATATGGTGGGTGTATGATACCGGCGAAAAGTGCGCGGTATTAGAGAGGCTAGCAACGGTGGAAGGGTGAGAGTGCGTATAATCCATGGACTCAACATTAGTCATAAAGAACTCACATACTTATTGCAAAAATATATTAGTTACCAAAACAAAGTATTACGCGCATGCTCCTAGGGGGATAGATTGGTAGGAAAATACCATCGCTCATCCCCGACCGCCACTCATAAGGAAGACAATCAATAAATAAATCATGCTCCGACTTCATCATAACGGTTCACCATACGTGCATGCTACGGGAATCACAAACTTTAACACAAGTATTTCTCAAATTCACAACTACTCCACTAGCATTACTCTAATATCACCATCTTCATATCTCAAAACAATTATCAAGCATCAAACTTCTCTTAGTATTCAACGCACTTATAAGAAAGTTTTTACTAATCTTGGATGCCTATCACTTTAGGACTAATTTCTCAATTGAAGCAAATTACCATGCTGCTTTGTAGGACTCTCAAAATAATATAAGTGAAGCATGAGAGAACAATAGTTTCTATAAAACAGAACCACCACCGTGCTCTAAAAGATATAAGTGAAGCACTAGAGCAAAAACTATATAGCTCAAAAGATATAAGTAAAGCACATAGAGTATTCTAATAAATTCCGAATCATGTGTGTATCTATCAAAAGGTGTGTACAGCCAGGATAATTGTGGTGAACTAAAAGCAAAGACTCAAATCATACAAGACGCTCCAAGCAAAACACATATCATGTGGTGAATAAAAATATAGCTCCAAGTAAAGTTACCGATGGGTGAGGACGAAAGAGGGGATGCCTTCCAGGGCATCCCCAAGCTTCGGCTTTTTGGTGTCCTTAGATTTTCCTTGGGGTGCCTTGGGCATCCCCAAGCTTAGGCTCTTGCCACTCCTTGTTCCATAATCCATCAAATCTTTACCCAAATCTTGAAAACTTCACAACACAAAACTTAACAGAAAATCTCATGAGCTCCGTTAGCGAAAGAAAACAAAACACCACTTCAAGGTACTGTAATGAACTCATTCTTTATTTATATTGGTGTTAAACCTACTGTATTCCAACTTCTCTATGGTTTATAAACTATTTTACTAGCCATAGATTCATCAAAATAAGCAAACAACACACGAAAAACAGAATCTGTCAAAAACAGAACAGTCTGTAGTAATCTGTAACTAAGGCAAACTTCTGGAACTCAGAAAAATCTACCAAAAGAGGAAGACCTAGATAATTTGTTTATTGATCGACTGCAATTGGAATCAGTATTTATCACGTTCTGGTGATTTTTAACAATTGTTTTCCTGAACATAAAGTTTCTGGAATTTTCAGCAAGATCAAATAACTATCATCCAAGAAGATCCTATAGGTTTAACTTGGCACAAACACTAATTAAAACACAAAACCACATCTAAACAGAAGCTAGATGGATTATTTATTCCTAAACAGAACCAAAAGCAAAAAAAACTAAAAATAAAATTGGGTTGCCTCCCAACAAGCGCTATCGTTTAACGCCCATAGCTAGGCATAAAAGCAAGGATAGATCTAGGTATTGCCATAATAATGATAAGGCAAATCATGAAAACTTCTCTCATACTCTCTACGTTCAGCAGCAAGTTTTCTTTGAGGCAAGCAAAAATAATCAAAAGGGCTAAATTCAATGGGACAAAAGTCCCCAAGATCAATCTCGGGAGGTATGGGTTCCTCCTTTGGCCCCTTATATTGCACAACCAGTTCATCATTAGAAGCATTCTTTTGGCAAAAAGTCACAAGCCTTTTTTCAAGAGAAAAACCTAACCCATTATTCTGAATGGCAAAATCATCATTAAGTTCAGAAATTCTATCAAGTAGAACATCGGCTGGAACCTTCTTTCTAAGATTTTCATTATAAGCAACATGATCCAAAGATTGTAAACGCATTATGTCTTCTTGGTTGAAAAGGATAGCTTCTATGGGAGGACGACCAACATCTACCCTATAATGCACGAAAATTTCTTTAGCCTCTTTCATTATAAATCTGAACTCATGAGCCAAAAAGATAGTAGCGGCATGCTTAACAGAAGAGTGCTCAATATTAGAAAATTCTAGGAAAATTCTTTGTATGCAAGGATGCATATGAAGAAATTGCCTTTCAAGTTCAACTACGAGCAAACATATTGCATCCGCAAGGCTACTAGTTCTATGAAGAATAGAGCCACCCATGATGGGAAAAGCACCGGCACAAGTAAAGAAATCTTGAATAACTCCTTTCCCAATAATATTACAACTACCGACTCGAAACTTTTTAGTATGCAAGATAGTAGGGTCCTCAAGAGGATCATAGAAAGCATCAAAGTCTCCCATGTTATTATTATTTCCTTCATTAACGATAACCTCCCCAGATTCAGACATAGTGGCAGCAAAGTCAAGAAACAAGAAAAAAAGGAAAGAGAGGGCGAATAAAACGGCAAGGGTGAAGTGGGGGAGAGGAAAACGAGAGGCAAATGGCAAATAATGTAATGCGAGGGATAATAGTTTGTGATGGGTACGTTGTATGTCAATATATCTCGGAATGCCTACGGAAATGCCATAATAGGTAGGTATGGTGGCTGTTTTGAGGAAGGTATATGGTGGGTGTATGATACCGGCGAAAAGTGCGCGGTATTAGAGAGGCTAGCAACGGTGGAAGGGTGAGAGTGCGTATAATCCATGGACTCAACATTAGTCATAAAGAACTCACATACTTATTGCAAAAATATATTAGTTACCAAAACAAAGTATTACGCGCATGCTCCTAGGGGGATAGATTGGTAGGAAAATACCATCGCTCATCCCCGACCGCCACTCATAAGGAAGACAATCAATAAATAAATCATGCTCCGACTTCATCATAACGGTTCACCATACGTGCATGCTACGGGAATCACAAACTTTAACACAAGTATTTCTCAAATTCACAACTACTCCACTAGCATTACTCTAATATCACCATCTTCATATCTCAAAACAATTATCAAGCATCAAACTTCTCTTAGTATTCAACGCACTTATAAGAAAGTTTTTACTAATCTTGGATGCCTATCACTTTAGGACTAATTTCTCAATTGAAGCAAATTACCATGCTGCTTTGTAGGACTCTCAAAATAATATAAGTGAAGCATGAGAGAACAATAGTTTCTATAAAACAGAACCACCACCGTGCTCTAAAAGATATAAGTGAAGCACTAGAGCAAAAACTATATAGCTCAAAAGATATAAGTAAAGCACATAGAGTATTCTAATAAATTCCGAATCATGTGTGTATCTATCAAAAGGTGTGTACAGCCAGGATAATTGTGGTGAACTAAAAGCAAAGACTCAAATCATACAAGACGCTCCAAGCAAAACACATATCATGTGGTGAATAAAAATATAGCTCCAAGTAAAGTTACCGATGGGTGAGGACGAAAGAGGGGATGCCTTCCAGGGCATCCCCAAGCTTCGGCTTTTTGGTGTCCTTAGATTTTCCTTGGGGTGCCTTGGGCATCCCCAAGCTTAGGCTCTTGCCACTCCTTGTTCCATAATCCATCAAATCTTTACCCAAATCTTGAAAACTTCACAACACAAAACTTAACAGAAAATCTCATGAGCTCCGTTAGCGAAAGAAAACAAAACACCACTTCAAGGTACTGTAATGAACTCATTCTTTATTTATATTGGTGTTAAACCTACTGTATTCCAACTTCTCTATGGTTTATAAACTATTTTACTAGCCATAGATTCATCAAAATAAGCAAACAACACACGAAAAACAGAATCTGTCAAAAACAGAACAGTCTGTAGTAATCTGTAACTAAGGCAAACTTCTGGAACTCAGAAAAATCTACCAAAAGAGGAAGACCTAGATAATTTGTTTATTGATCGACTGCAATTGGAATCAGTATTTATCACGTTCTGGTGATTTTTAACAATTGTTTTCCTGAACATAAAGTTTCTGGAATTTTCAGCAAGATCAAATAACTATCATCCAAGAAGATCCTATAGGTTTAACTTGGCACAAACACTAATTAAAACACAAAACCACATCTAAACAGAAGCTAGATGGATTATTTATTCCTAAACAGAACCAAAAGCAAAAAAAACTAAAAATAAAATTGGGTTGCCTCCCAACAAGCGCTATCGTTTAACGCCCATAGCTAGGCATAAAAGCAAGGATAGATCTAGGTATTGCCATAATAATGATAAGGCAAATCATGAAAACTTCTCTCATACTCTCTACGTTCAGCAGCAAGTTTTCTTTGAGGCAAGCAAAAATAATCAAAAGGGCTAAATTCAATGGGACAAAAGTCCCCAAGATCAATCTCGGGAGGTATGGGTTCCTCCTTTGGCCCCTTATATTGCACAACCAGTTCATCATTAGAAGCATTCTTTTGGCAAAAAGTCACAAGCCTTTTTTCAAGAGAAAAACCTAACCCATTATTCTGAATGGCAAAATCATCATTAAGTTCAGAAATTCTATCAAGTAGAACATCGGCTGGAACCTTCTTTCTAAGATTTTCATTATAAGCAACATGATCCAAAGATTGTAAACGCATTATGTCTTCTTGGTTGAAAAGGATAGCTTCTATGGGAGGACGATCAACATCTACCCTATAATGCACGAAAATTTCTTTAGCCTCTTTCATTATAAATCTGAACTCATGAGCCAAAAAGATAGTGGCGGCATGCTTAACAGAAGAGTGCTCAATATTAGAAAATTCTAGGAAAATTCTTTGTATGCAAGGATGCATATGAAGAAATTGCCTTTCAAGTTCAACTACGAGCAAAGATATTGCATCCGCAAGGCTACTAGTTCTATGAAGAATAGAGCCACCCATGATGGGAAAAGCACCGGCACAAGTAAAGAAATCTTGAATAACTCCTTTCCCAATAATATTACAACTACCGACTCGAAACTTTTTAGTATGCAAGATAGTAGGGTCCTCAAGAGGATCATAGAAAGCATCAAAGTCTCCCATGTTATTATTATTTCCTTCATTAACGATAACCTCCCCAGATTCAGACATAGTGGCAGCGAAGTCAAGAAACACGAAAAAAGGAAAGAGAGGGCGAATAAAACGGCAAGGGTGAAGTGGGGGAGAGGAAAACGAGAGGCAAATGGCAAATAATGTAATGCGAGGGATAATAGTTTGTGATGGGTACGTTGTATGTCAATATATCTCGGAATGCCTACGGAAATGCCATAATAGGTAGGTATGGTGGCTATTTTGAGGAAGGTATATGGTGGGTGTATGATACCGGCGAAAAGTGCGCGGTATTAGAGAGGCTAGCAACGGTGGAAGGGTGAGAGTGCGTATAATCCATGGACTCAACATTAGTCATAAAGAACTCACATACTTATTGCAAAAATATATTAGTTACCAAAACAAAGTATTACGCGCATGCTCCTAGGGGGATAGATTGGTAGGAAGATACCATCGCTCATCCCCGACCGCCACTCATAAGGAAGACAATCAATAAATAAATCATGCTCCGACTTCATCATAACGGTTCACCATACGTGCATGCTACGGGAATCACAAACTTTAACACAAGTATTTCTCAAATTCACAACTACTCAACTAGCATTACTCTAATATCACCATCTTCATATCTCAAAACAATTATCAAGCATCAAACTTCTCTTAGTATTCAACGCACTTATAAGAAAGTTTTTACTAATCTTGGATGCCTATCACTTTAGGACTAATTTCTCAATTGAAGCAAATTACCATGCTGTTTTGTAGGACACTCAAAATAATATAAGTGAAGCATGAGAGAACAATAGTTTCTATAAAACAAAACCACCACCGTGCTCTAAAAGATATAAGTGAAGCACTAGAGCAAAAACTATATAGCTCAAAAGATATAAGTAAAGCACATAGAGTATTCTAATAAATTCCGAATCATGTGTGTCTCTATCAAAAGGTGTGTACAGCAAGGATAATTATGGTGAACTAAAAGCAAAGACTCAAATCATACAAGACGCTCCAAGCAAAACACATATCATGTGGTGAATAAAAATATAGCTCCAAGTAAACTTACCGATGGGTGAGGACGAAAGAGGGGATGCCTTCCAGGGCATCCCAAAGCTTTGGCTTTTTTGTGTCCTTAGATTTACCTTGGGGTGCCTTGGGCATCCCCAAGCTTAGGCTCTTGCCACTCCTTGTTCCATAATCCATCAAATCTTTACCCAAAACTTGAAAACTTCACAACACAAAACTTAACAGAAAATCTCATGAGCTCCGTTAGCGAAAGAAAACAAAACACCACTTCAAGGTACTGTAATGAACTCATTCTTTATTTATATTGGTGTTAAACCTACTGTATTCCAACTTCTCTATGGTTTATAAACTATTTTACTAGCCATAGATTCATCAAAATAAGCAAACAACACACGAAAAACAGAATCTGTCAAAAACAGAACAGTCTGTAGTAATCTGTAACTAAGGCAAACTTCTGGAACTCAGAAAAATCTACCAAAAGAGGAAGACCTAGATAATTTGTTTATTGATCGACTGCAATTGGAATCAGTATTTATCACGTTCTGGTGATTTTTAACAATTGTTTTCATGAACATAAAGTTTCTGGAATTTTCAGCAAGATCAAATAACTATCATCCAAGAAGATCCTATAGGTTTAACTTGGCACAAACACTAATTAAAACACAAAACCACATCTAAACAGAAGCTAGATGGATTATTTATTCCTAAACAGAACCAAAAGCAAAAAAAAACTAAAAATAAAATTGGGTTGCCTCCCAACAAGCGCTATCGTTTAACGCCCCTAGCTAGTCATAAAAGCAAGGATAGATCTAGGTATTGCCATAATAATGATAAGGAAAATCATGAAAACTTCTCTCATACTCTCTACGTTCAGAAGCAAGTTTTCTTTGAGGCAAGCAAAAATAATCAAAAGGGCTAAATTTAATGGGACAAAGTCCACAAGATCAATCTCGGGAGGTATGGGTTCCTCCTTTGGCCCCTTATATTGCACAACCAGTTCATCATTACAAGCATTCTTGTGGCAAAAAGTCACAAGCCTTTGTTCAAGAGAAAAACCTAACCCATTATTCAGAATGGCAAAATCATCATTAAGTTCAGAAATTCTATCAATTAGAACATCGGCTGGAACCTTCTTTCTAAGATTTTCATTATAAGCAACATGATCCAAAGATTGTAAATGCATTATGTCTTCTTGGTTGAAAAGGATAGCTTCTATGGGAGGACGACCAACATCTACCCTATAATGCACGAAAATTTCTTTAGCCCTTTTTCATTATAAATCTGAACTCATGAGCCAAAAAGATAGTAGCGGCATGCTTAACAGAAGAGTGCTCAATATTAGAAAATTCTAGGAAAATTCTTTGTATGCAAGGATGCATATGAAGAAATTGCCTTTCAAGTTCAACTACGAGCAAAGATATTGCATCCGCAAGGCTACTAGTTCTATGAAGAATAGAGCCACCCATGATGGGAAAAGCACCGGCACAGGTAAAGAAATCTTGAATAACTCCTTTCCCAATAATATTACCACTACCGACTCGAAACTTTTTAGTATGCAAGATAGTAGGGTCCTCAAGAGGATCATAGAAAGCATCAAAGTCTCCCATGTTATTATTATTTCCTTCATTAACGATAACCTCCCCAGATTCAGACATAGTGGCAGCAAAGTCAAGAAACACGAAAAAAAGGAAAGAGAGGGCGAATAAAACGGCAAGGGTGAAGTGGGGGAGAGGAAAACGAGAGGCAAATGGCAAATAATGTAATGCGAGGGATAAGAGTTTGTGATGGGTACGTTGTATGTCAATATATCTCAGAATGGCTATGGAAATGCCATAATAGGTAGGTATGGTGGCTGTTTTGAGGAAGGTATATGGTGGGTGTATGATACCGGCGAAAAGTGCGCGGTATTAGAGAGGCTAGCAACGGTGGAAGGGTGAGAGTGCGTATAATCCATGGACTCAACATTAGTCATAAAGAACTCACATACTTATTGCAAAAATCTATTAGTTACCAAAACAAAGTATTACGCGCATGCTCCTAGGGGGATAGATTGGTAGGAAAATACCATCGCTCATCCCCGACCGCCACTCATAAGGAAGACAATCAATAAATAAATCATGCTCCGACTTCATCATAACGGTTCACCATACGTGCATGCTACGGGAATCACAAACTTTAACACAAGTATTTCTCAAATTCACAACTACTCAACTAGCATTACTCTAATATCACCATCTTCATATCTCAAAACAATTATCAAGCATCAAACTTCTCTTAGTATTCAACGCACTTATAAGAAAGTTTTTACTAATCTTGGATGCCTATCACTTTAGGACTAATTTCTCAATTGAAGCAAATTACCATGCTGTTTTGTAGGACTCTCAAAATAATATAAGTGAAGCATGAGAGAACAATAGTTTCTATAAAACAAAACCACCACCGTGCTCTAAAAGATATAAGTGAAGCACTAGAGAAAAAACTATATAGCTCAAAAGATATAAGTAAAGCACATAGAGTATTCTAATAAATTCCGAATCATGTGTGTCTCTATCAAAAGGTGTGTACCGCCAGGATAATTGTGGTGAACTAAAAGCAAAGACTCAAATCATACAAGACGCTCCAAGCAAAACACATATCATGTGGTGAATAAAAATATAGCTCCAAGTAAAGTTACCGATGGGTGAGGACGAAAGAGGGGATGCCTTCCAGGGCATCCCCAAGCTTCGGCTTTTTGGTGTCCTTAGATTTACCTTGGGGTGCCTTGGGCATCCCCAAGCTTAGGCTCTTGCCACTCCTTGTTCCATAATCCATCAAATCTTTACCCAAAACTTGAAAACTTCACAACACAAAACTTAACAGAAAATCTCATGAGCTCCGTTAGCGAAAGAAAACAAAACACCACTTCAAGGTACTGTAATGAACTCATTCTTTATTTATATTGGTGTTAAACCTACTCTATTCCAACTTCTCTATGGTTTATAAACTATTTTACTAGCCATAGATTCATCAAAATAAGCAAACAACACACGAAAAACAGAATCTGTCAAAAACAGAACAGTCTGTAGTAATCTGTAACTAAGGCAAACTTCTGGAACTCAGAAAAATCTACCAAAAGAGGAAGACCTAGATAATTTGTTTATTGATCGACTGCAATTGGAATCAGTATTTATGACGTTCTGGTGATTTTTAACAATTGTTTTCGTGAACATAAAGTTTCTGGAATTTTCAGCAAGATCAAATAACTATCATCCAAGAAGATCCTATAGGTTTAACTTGGCACAAACACTAATTAAAACACAAAACCACATCTAAACAGAAGCTAGATGGATTATTTATTCCTAAACAGAACCAAAAGCAAAAAAAACTAAAAATAAAATTGGGTTGCCTCCCAACAAGCGCTATCGTTTAACGCCCCTAGCTAGGCATAAAAGCAAGGATAGATCTAGGTATTGCCATAATAATGATAAGGCAAATCATGAAAACTTCTCTCATACTCTCTACGTTCAGCAGCAAGTTTTCTTTGAGGCAAGCAAAAATAATCAAAAGGGCTAAATTTAATGGGACAAAAGTCCCCAAGATCAATTTCGGGAGGTATGGGTTCCTCCTTTGGCCCCTTATATTGCACAACCAGTTCATCATTAGAAGCATTCTTTTGGCAAAAAGTCACAAGCCTTTTTTCAAGAGAAAAACCTAACCCATTATTCTGAATGGCAAAATCATCATGAAGTTCAGAAATTCTATCAATTAGAACTTCGGCTGGAACCTTCTTTCTAAGATTTTCATTATAAGCAACATGATCCAAAGATTGTAAACGCATTATGTCTTCTTGGTTGAAAAGGATAGCTTCTATGGGAGGACGACCAACATCTACCCTATAATGCACAAAAATTTCTTTAGACTCTTTCATTATAAATCTGAACTCATGAGCCAAAAAGATAGTAGCGGCATGCTTAACAGAAGAGTGCTCAATATTAAAAAATTCTAGGAAAATTCTTTGTATGCAAGGATGCATATGAAGAAATTGCCTTTCAAGTTCAACTACGAGCAAAGATATTGCATCCGCAAGGCTACTAGTTCTATGAAGAATAGAGCCACCCATGATGGGAAAAGCACCGGCACAGGTAAAGAAATCTTGAATAACTCCTTTCCCAATAATATTACCACTACCGACTCGAAACTTTTTAGTATGCAAGATAGTAGGGTCCTCAAGAGGATCATAGAAAGCATCAAAGTCTCCCATGTTATTATTATTTCCTTCATTAACGATAACCTCCCCAGATTCAGACATAGTGGCAGCAAAGTCAGGAAACACGAAAAAAAGGAAAGAGAGGGCGAATAAAACGGCAAGGGTGAAGTGGGGGAGAGGAAAACGAGAGGCAAATGGCAAATAATGTAATGCGAGGGATAAGAGTTTGTGATGGGTACGTTGTATGTCTTGACTTGTGCGTAGACTCCCCGGCAACGGCGCCAGAAATCCTTCTTGCTACCTCTTGAGCACTGCATTGGTTTTCCCTTGAAGAGGAAAGGGTGATGCAGTAAAGTAGCGTAAGTATTTCCCTCAGTTTTTGAGAAACAAGGTATCAATCCAGTAGGAGACCACGCTCGAGTCCCACGTACCTACACAAACAAATAAGAACCTCGCAACCAACGCGATAAAGGGGTTGTCAATCCCTTCACGGTCACTTACGAGAGTGAGATCTGATAGAGATGATAAGATAATATTTTTGGTATTTTTATGGTAAAGACTAAAAGCAAAGAAAGCAAAATAAACAGCGCCAGAAATAGCTAGTTGACGGGAGATTAATATGATGGAAAATAGACCCCGGAGCCATAGGTTTCACTAGTGGCTTCTCTCAAGATAGCATAAGTATTACAGTGGGTAAACGAATTACTGTCGAGCAATTGATAGAATTGAGCATAGTTATGAGAATATCTAGGTATGATCATGTATATAGGCATCACGTCTGTGATAAGTAGACCGAAACGATTCTGCATCTACTACTATTACTCCACGCATCGCCCGCTATCCAGCATGCATCTAGAGTATTAAGTTCATAAGAACAGAGTAACGCTTTAAGTCAGATGACATGATGTAGAGGGATAAACTCATGCAATATGATATAAACCCCATCTTTTTATCCTCGATGGCAACAATACAATACGTGCCTTGCTGCCCCTGCTGTCACTGGGAAAGGACACCCCAAGATTGAACCCAAAGCTAAGCACTTCTCCCATGGCAAGAAAGATCAATCTAGTAGGCCAAACCAAACTGATAATTCGAAGAGACTTGCAAAGATAACCAATCATACATAAAAGAATTCAGAGGAGATTCAAATATTGTTCATAGATAATCTTGATCATAAACCCACAATTCATCGGATCTCGACAAACACACCGCAAAAGAAGAGTTACATCCAATAGATCTCCAAGAGAATCGAGGAGAACTTTGTATTGAGATCCAAAGAGAGAGAACAAGCCATCTAGCTAATAACTATGGACCCGAAGGTCTGAGGTAAACTACTCACACATCATCGGAGAGGCTATGGTGTTGATGTAGAAGCCCTCCGTGACCAATGCCCCCTCCGGCATGACGCCGGAAAAGGCCCCAAGATGGGATCTCATGGGTACAGAAGGTTGCGGCGGTGGAATTAGGTTTTCGTGGTTTCTTCTGATGGTTTGGGGGTACGTAGGTATATATAGGAGGAAGAAGTAGGTCGGTGGAGCCACGAGGGGCCCACAAGGGTGGAGGGCGCTCCCTGGGGGGGGGGGGGTAGGCACGCCCCCTACCTCGTGGCTTCCTCGTTGGTTGCTTGACGTCCACTCCAAGTCCTCTGGATCACGTTTGTTCCAAAAATCACGTTCCCAAAGGTTTCATTCCGTTTGGACTCCGTTTGATATTCTTTTTGTGCGAAACACTGAAATAGGCAAAAAACAGCAATTTGGGCTGGGCCTCCGGTTAATAGGTTAGTCCCAAAAATAATATAAAAGTGTATAATAAAGCCCATTAAACATCCAAAACAAAATATATAATAGCATGGAACAATAAAAAATTATAGATACGTTAGAGACGTATCACACATATGGCATAGATGACAAGCCCATGATTATTGGCATTTGTTTTTCTTGTCATGATATTGATATGCTCCTGTGGCGCCCCCGATTTGACCGTACACTAATCATGCACGCAAATGTGTACGATCAAGACCAGGGACTCACGGGAAGACATCACAACACAACTCTAAAACATAAATAAGTCATACAAGCATCATAATACAAGCCAGGGGCCTCGAGGGCTCGAATACAAGTGCTCGATCATAGACGAGTCAGTGGAAGCAATAATATCTGGGTACAGACATAAGTTAAACAAGTTTGCCTTAAGAAGGCTATTACAAAAGTAGCAACGATCGAAAAGGCAAGGCCTCCTGCCCGGGACCTCCTAACTACTCCTCGAAGCCGAACTCCATGTAGAATCATCCTCGGGATCTCTAGCTCCTGGACTCCAGCATCTGGTTGCGACAATCCGGTATAGAAAGGGAAAAAGAGGGAGAAAAGCAACCGTGAGTACTCATCCAAAGTACTCGCAAGCAAGGAGCTACACTACATATGCATGGGTATATGTGTAAAGGGCCATATCAGTGGACTGAACTGCAGAATGCCAGAATAAAAGGGGGATAGCTAGTCCTGTCGAAGGCTACGCTTCTGGACATCTCCATCTTGCAGCATGTAGAAGAGAGTAGATTGAAGTCCTCCAAGTAGCATCGTATAGCATAATCCTACCCGGCGATCCCCTCCTCGTCGCCCTGTTAGAGAGCGATCACCGGGTTATATCTGGCACTTGGAAGGGTGTGTTTTATTCAGTATCTGGTTCTAGTTGTCATAAGGTCAAGGTACAACTCCAGGTCGTCCTTTTACCGAGGGACACGGCTATTCGAATAGATAAACTTCCCTGCAGGGGTGCACCACATAACCCAACACGCTCGATCCCATTTGGCCGGACACACTTTTCTGGGTCATGCCCGGCCTCGTAAGATCAACGCGTCGCAGCCCCACCTAAGCACAACAGAGCGGTCAGCACGCCGGTCTAACCCTATGCGCGCAGGGGTCTGGGCCCATCGCCCTATGCACACCTGCACGTTGCGTACGCGGCCGGAAGCAGACCTAGCCTAGTGGCGTTCCAGTCCAATCCAGCGCGCGCCACTCAGTCGCTGACGTCAAGAAGGCTTCGGCTGATACCACGACGCCGGGATACCCATAACTACTCCCGCGTAGATGGTTAGTGCGTATAGACCAAATGGCCAGACTCAGATCAAATACCAAGATCTCGTTAAGCGTGTTAAGTATCCGCGAACGCCGACCAGGGCCAGGCCCACCTCTCTCCTGGGTGGTCTCAACCTGCCTTGTCGCTCCGCCACAAAGTAACAGTCGGGGGCCGTCAGGAACCCAGGCCCACCTCTACCGGGGTGGAGCCACCTGTCCTTTCAGCCCCCTCATCAGAATCACCTGCGGGTACTCAACGAGCCGACCCGGCTTTAGTCACCACATGTGTCATGTATAAATGTATATAGCATATACCCGTGATCACCTCCCAAAGTGATCACGGCCCAGTAGTATAGCATGGCAGACGGACAAGAGTGTAGGGCCACTGATGGACACTAGCATCCTATACTAAGCAGTAGGATAGCAGGTAAGGGTAACAGCTGTAGCAACAATGACAGGCTATGCAACAGAATAGGATTAATCGAAAGCAGTAACATGCTACACTACTCTAATGCAAGTAGTAGAGAGTAGAGTAGGCGATATCTGGTGATCAGGGGGGGGGGGCTTGCCTGGTTGCCCTGGCAAGTGGGAGGGGTCGTCGACTCCGTAGTCGAACTGGGCAGCAGCAGTGTCGGTCTCGTAGTCTACCGGAGAGAAGAGGGGGAAGAAACAGTAAATACAATGCAAACATAAGCACGACGATGCGTGACATGACAATGAGCGGTGCTAGGGGTGTCCTAACGCGACAGTAGGTGGTACCGGTGAAGGGGGGGGACATCCGGGAGGTATTCCCGATGTTTCGCGTTTTCGGACAAACGGGCCGGAGGGGGAAAGTTGCTAGTTCGATAGGTTAGGGAGGTGTGGTGGACGAACGGACTGCGTATTTGGATTCGTCTCGTCGTTCTGAGCAACTTTCATATAGAAAACATTTTCATCCGAGTTACGGTTTAAAAGATATGAATTTTCAAAGTTTATTTGAATTTCTGGAATTATTTATATTAAGCAAAAATGAATTATGACGTCAGCATGAGGCAATGCTGACGTCAGCAGGTCAACAGGTCAGCTGACCAGTCAAACCAGACAGGTGGGTCCAGTGGGACCCACATGTCAGCCTCTGTTAGTCTAATATTTATTTAAACTAAACTAACAGTCTAATTAGAGGGGTGGGCCCCATATGTCAGTGAGAGATTAGTTAATCTAATTATTTTTATTTACAAAGCACTTTTCTTTTTTTCTTTTTTTTTTTAAATTTTTGCGGCGGGGCCCGCATGTCAGTGGCACTGGGCTGCCCAGTCAGCAGTTGACTGGGTCAACCCAGTCAACTGGGGCCCGTGGGGGCCACTGGCAGTGAGCCAGGGGTGGGGCCCGGCCGGCCACGTCGGCAGGGCACCGGAGAGGGGCTCCGGCGAGCTCCAATGCGGCGGCGCGGCGCGGGTGAGCTTCGGGTTTCGCCCACAGGGCATCCCCGGGGCTGTGGTTTGGCCCATTCGAACGGCCAGTCCACACCGCGTCGAATGGAGGTGGTGGCGTGGCTGGGGACGGCCGGTAACGTCGCCGGCGGCGAGGCAGGTGGTGGTGGGTTTCCGGTGAGCGGCGAACAGGGGGCTACGGGGCACGGCGAGAGCAGCAGACGCGCGCGTTGGGCCACTAGGAACCCCAGGAGCACGATGCGGCGCTCGGCCGCAGGTGAAGGCGACCATGGCCACGGCGCCGAGCTCGTCGGCGGCGAGGTTCTTCGGGCGAGCTACGGGAACGGGGCTACGGGCGTCGGAAAGCTCGGGAGAGAGAGGGGAAAGAAGCGCAGGCTCACAGTGCTCCTGTAGATGTGCTCAAGCCTGCTCGAGGAGGGCTCGGTGCGGCGGAATCGACGGCGAAGCTCGTCGGAGAAGAGGAGGAAGACGGCAACGTAGGGGATGATGCAGAGGCGCTCCTGCTCGGGTGATTCGTCGGGGAGGAAGAGGAGGTCGAGGCGGTCCTTCTTGGCGCGGAGGAGAGGCGAGGCGGTGTCGGGGACCGCGTGTGTTACGCCGGCATGGCCACGGCAGCGCTCGGATGCGGTGGGGAATGGGAGAGGCGGCGAGGGCAAGCAGCAGCTCGTGGGGAAAGGGGGGGGAAAGATCTCTCGGAGGAGGCAGGGGGGCCGTCGCTGGCGTCCTTATCCCCTCGGCGATGTGGCGGCGTGGGGCGGCGAGCAGGTCCGGCGGGGACGGCGAGGGGCGTGCGCCCTCGGTCGGTTGAACAGACGAGGAGGGGGAAGACGACAAGGGGAGGGGGGAGGTGCTGGGCCGTTGGACCGATTCGGCCGGCTGGGCCAGTGGGCCAAGGCCCTTGGGGAGCCGGGGGGGTTTTCTTTCCTTTTGCTTTCTTTTTACCTTTTATTTATTTTTCTTTTCTGTTTTATTTCTAGTTTCTCTTTTATTTTGTTTTAGCAAAATACCAAAATGGCACCTAATTTGTTGTTACCAATTATGTCACAACCACAAAAAGTTTCATCCCAAAATAATATAGTTTAATATTTTACAAAATACAAAAGGCATTTAATTAATGGTTTTAGCTACTGATTTAATTAGTTTGGTGCATTTAAACATTTTATAAAGACTTGGTTCCTCCACCAATATTACATATGATTTATTTGTCACTTTTAGAACATTTTAGTTTTGACATTTGAAAAGTTTTATTGTTTGCTTGAATTTGAATTTGAACTAACCCGAGGTTAACTAAAGTGATCATGGTGACATGGCATCGTTAGCAGAGTTTTACTGTAGCTTGATTATCCGGGCGTCACAATTCTCCTCCACTACAAGAAATCTCGTCCCGAGATTTAAGATGGGAGCAAGGGGGAAGGTTTGGTAACGAATCTAGCGGTTCTCCTCATCCTGGCTTGCACTTCTGGAAGAGGCTGGCCCAATACATTGATGTCTTCATTTCTCTGCTTCGGTCATCATGATGAAGTCGGCGTCCTTTCTTCAGGAACTCCATCGTACTTACGAAAGAATAAGGGGTGGGCATTCTAGGAGAACGGGCCTCGACAAGCTTGTCTATCGGGTCGACAGCATCGAGGAAGGTGGCGAAAGGTAACCCTCTAATCGAAACATAAGAAAATATCGAGAGCAAAGTAAGGAGGTAACCTGGGAAGTTTCGAGCGGGCAGGCAATCGTTCGATGCCTGTTATAGGGCGTGAAAGGGTCAAAGCAACGGGAATAAGTATTGTGTCCGATATCAGACCTGAAGGTGGCTCGTGAATTACATACGAGGCCAGGTGCGAGGAACAACCTTGGAAACAGGGGGTACATAAGAGTCAGGTTTCGATCCTGTGGAACTGTGGGTTATGGGCCCACCATGTGGGTTAAAAGTAGGAAGGGCGATGACATCTTGCACGATCATGATAGTAAGGCATGGCAGAGGGTAGCCTGTCGATTATATGTCAGCAACATCGTCGGTACCAAGGGCGAGGGACGAAGAGAACCATTTTCCTGCTCGTTGAAACGAGGCGGACCATTAGGCAAAGTTCTCGTCCATCGGTGGTTACCGAAATGTCACCAACAATAGTAACAGGGTCTTACTGACAGAGTTGTACACCGAGGTGTTTACATAAGCAGGAGAATATCACTGCTAAGATCATATAGATCACCAGAAAGGTTAAACCAAACAATGGAAAGGAAAATACGATTATCAGATTAAACAAAAGAATGGAAAGGAAAATATGTTTAAACACATATTTCTAGGGTATATCCTTCCCAAGGACAAGCTGAGCATGATATTCATGACAGGATATAATGTAGAAAACTCTTTAGGTAGGGGAGAGAAATTTCATGGCATTACCCATACAACGGTGTCTGGATAATTGAGCAGGAAACATTTAGCATTGGGCTTCAAATGTTCCTGTTGAAAATCGGAGTACCATAGACATGCTTCGAGATAGCATTGACATGGTCAACAGGTGAAGATCCGACTTTGGAAACAAAAAGGATCCATCAGGAACAACTTATAGAATAAGTCTTACAATTTCCTCATGGAAGAACAGCTAACCTTGCTAAAAGGGAAAACTTATAACAATAGGTCCTCCCGCCAGGTGTGCTGGGTATCATCACCTTACCGGGTCATAAATAGGCCAATGTTATAATTCTTGGAAATATGTTCCAACCATCATATCTGACCGAGATTCAGATCTGATTGGTGTCAGGATAACTCGGACTCAGGATGCCTGAGAAGAAGGTGCAACACAAATTGTCGAAACGACATCGAAGATTCTCGGGAGATGAACTATGGAAGCGAGTTCCGAACAAGGGTTCATTTCATCAAGGAGAGGTGAGGAGGTGACTGATTGACTCAGCGACAATCCATTGAGATTTCCAAACGATGGATTTCCACCACTATGTGAACAAGGAGATAACATTAGCTAGATCGAATGACTTAATGATGTATGCTTGAGGAAAACATACACAGTTAAACATTGGTTGAAAGGTGCACCCGAATATGGGCTTAGGTAGAATGATCAATGTTAGAACGGTGATTCGATAACCAATGGTCTAAGAATGAAATATCGACCATTAACTTCAAAGCAATAGGGTTGCTAGAAGTTTTGAAGTCGCACATCATAGTTCAATTGTCGGTATTCAGGTTAGTAACAACACGGGGATCATAAAACAAATGGAGATGGCGAGAAGTATTACTATATCAAGAATTCTCAAGAGGTGGAGAAATTCTCACAATATCCTTGACATGAAGGACAGTAATACTTCAATGTAGAACATAACATAAGCTAGATAGGAAAGAGCTCATCATGATCAAGTCGGAATTGGAGTGGGGGGGGGGGGCAATAATGTTGCCGATGATAACACAAATCATCGAGGGGCAAGGATGGTATTTCTCATCCTGAATTTCGACTGATATCCTGGAAGAGCTCAAAATGTTGGTGCTGATCACGACCCATTTGTCGAGAGATTTCATGAAGATGTAATCTATCGGCGATGACATCAAGTCAGGGGAATGATGAAAGCGATAGGTTAATGGAACCCAGGGTACGGCACAAACTTGAAATCAAGCTTGTTGTTCAAGGCAAACTAATATGACGAGGAAGATCGACGTAAGCTTAGCTCATCATCGAAAGTTGTGTTCCGGGAAGGACCGGGTAGCACAGTTAAAAAGTTTGCACGATAATGATATAGCCGATAAGGCTAGGAATGACTTGAAGGATTATTAAACTCGTAAGCAACAAGAATTACTTAGAGTTATTGAATCGGAGTGCGGAATCGATTCACTTATCGGTGTTCTCGAGTGACTAATAACTCAGAGCCCGTGGAAAATTGGAATCAGTGAGAATGTAGCACTTGATGAAAACTCATAAGAAGTTATGCAGTTCCATGATAATCTCGAGATACCAGGGGGTAATACTCGACGACAGGTCAAAGTAGAGGATGGATTGGGGTATGGCTCTATAGAAGACAATTACTTTAAACTTGCATAGGAAATGGTATTTAAAGGAGAACATGGTCGAAACCACGATCGCAAAGGATCAATTCACCGATACCAGATGATATTATAAATATTATAACAGGGAAATAGTTATTATTATAAGGAGCTTCCATGATAGGATCTACATCGTGTCCACAGGCACGAACACAAAGGTCCAAGGTCGACTCCCACTTCTCCAATGCATAACCTTTCATTCACTTCTCATTTTTCAAGAAGTTGTAGTGTTGAAATTTTAACTGGCAAAATACTAGGAGAGTTTGACTCGTGAAAACTTCTGAGTTCACACATATTAAGGAAGGCATAGGTTCAACCCATCAGGGCATCTTAGGAACATATACCACAAACTTCGGAGTAAATAATACAAGCTCGAAAGTAGAGCATGGTTCACAAAGCATAGGATACAATTTACCAAAGGCATCATGTATCCGAGGAAAAGCTCACAAGCTTATTTAATATGGAGGACATTGTCGGATAAAATCCGACAAAAGGGTCTGGTGGTCCACAAGGGATCTGATGTGAGCATCAGTACTCAACCAGAGGAAGAAAGAATGCAAGGATAACAGATTATAGAAACAACTGACTAACTCAAAAGCTCAAATGCAAAGGAATTATGAATTCCAAGACAAGGGATCAGAAGCAATGCTCTGATTAGGGATGGATAAGTTGAATAGCCTTAGGGGTACAATCGATTACGATTTGATTGGTCGAGATCCAGCTCATGTTAAAGATGTCTGAGCCGGAAGGATGAATTCTAGGATCTGATTGAGGATTGCGAGCATTCGCAACATATTGAATCAATGGACTCAAAAAGATAATGACAAAGGGTGCCAATAAGATTTCGAGACTTATGGGATTAATCATAATGCTAGTAAGCAAGAATTTCAAGAGCAACAGGCTCCTGAAGATTTTCAGAAGATCGAATGATATTTTGAACACTTTTGTGAAATACTTGAATCAATTGGGGATGAGCGGATACTCGGTAAATGCGAGGATTATCCATAGGGGTATTCAGGTGACAAAGAACAGCAAGGTAGTAAGCTCAAAGGATTCTCGGAACAACAGAGAGAATTTCGGGGTATCTTGTACTAACAAGATCAACTGGGAAACATTGTATGAATGGCGAGTTTACGTGGTTATCCATAGGAGTTTATCGATGAAAGGGAATTGCAAAAGCGATGAACACAAGTCCTTGGTTTATCAGCAGAGAGTATCTTCAGGGTCTTCACGTGCAGCAGACGATCATCAGTAATAAGGGGCTCTCCGGGTGAAAGTGATAACGAGATCCTAATGTTAGATTTAGTAAAATTCAATTAACCCGAATAGAAGAGAGATCAGAGTCCCAGAGTATAGGCAAGGAGTAAAAGATCCTAATACCACCCATTGGCGACGTGGGCCCGTAAGCCACACAGCCATGTTAGTAAAAGTTTTTCAACGACTAGACTCGACTTCGGCCAAGGAGTTGGAAAGGGGGATTCCTACAGGCAGTTGGCTCTGATACCAACTTGTGACGCCCCCGATTTGACCGTACACTAATCATGCACGCAAATGTGTATGATCAAGATCAGGGACTCACGGGAAGATATCACAACACAACTCTAAAACATAAATAAGTCATACAAGCATCATAATACAAGCCAGGGGCCTCGAGGGCTCGAATACAAGTGCTCGATCATAGACGAGTCAGCGGAAGCAACAATATCTGAGTACAGACATAAGTTAAACAAGTTTGCCTTAAGAAGGCTAGCACAAAAGTAGCAACGATCGAAAAGGCAAGGCCTCCTGCCTGGGACCTCCTAACTACTCCTCGAAGCCGAACTCCATGTAGAATCATCCTCGGGATCTCTAGCTCCTGGACTCCAGCATCTGGTTGCGACAATCAGGTATAGAAAGGGGAAAAGAGGGAGAAAAGCAACCGTGAGTACTCATCCAAAGTACTCGCAAGCAAGGAGCTACACTACATATGCATGGGTATATGTGTAAAGGGCCATATCAGTGGACTGAACTGCAGAATGCCAGAATAAAAGGGGGATAGCTAGTCCTGTCGAAGGCTACGCTTCTGGACATCTCCATCTTGCAGCATGTAGAAGAGAGTAGATTGAAGTCCTCCAAGTAGCATCGCATAGCATAATCCTACCCGGCGATCCCCTCCTCGTCGCCCTGTTAGAGAGCGATCACCGGGTTGTATCTGGCACTTGGAAGGGTGTATTTTATTCAGTATCCAGTTCTAGTTGTCATAAGGTCAAGGTACAACTCCGGGTCGTCCTTTTACCGAGGGACACGGCTATTCGAATAGATAAACTTCCCTGCAGGGGTGCACCACATAACCCAACACGCTCGATCCCATTTGGCCGGACACACTTTTCTGGGTCATGCCCGGCCTCGTAAGATCAACACGTCGCAGCCCCACCTAGGCTCAACAGAGAGGTCAGCACGCCGGTCTAAACCCTATGCGCGCAGGGGTCTGGGCCCATCGCCCTATGCACACCTGCACGTTGCGTACGCGGCCGGAAGCAGACCTAGCCTAGTAGGCGTTCCAGTCCAATCCGGCGCGCGCCACTCAGTTGCTGACGTCAAAAGAGCTTCGGCTGATACCACGACGTCGGGATACCCATAACTACTCCCACGTAGATGGTTAGTGCGTATAGACCAAATGGCCAGACTCAGATCAAATACCAAGATCTCGTTAAGCGTGTTAGTATCCGCGAACGCCGACCAGGGCCAGGCCCACCTCTCTCCTGGGTGGTCTCAACCTGCCCTGTCGCTCCGCCACAAAGTAACAGTCGGGGGCCGTCAGGAACCCAGGCCCACCTCTACCGGGGTGGAGCCACCTGTCCTTTCAGCCCCCTCATCAGAATCACCTGCGGGTACTCAACGAGCCGACCCGACTTTAGTCACCACATGTGTCATGTATAAATGTATATAGCATATACCCGTGATCACCTCCCAAAGTGATCACGGCCCAGTAGTATAGCATGGCAGACGGACAAGAGTGTAGGGCCACTGATGGACACTAGCATCCTATACTAAGCAGTAGGATAGCAGGTAAGGGTAACAGCTGTAGCAACAATGACAGGCTATGCAACAGAATAGGATTAATCGAAAGCAGTAACATGCTACACTACTCTAATGCAAGTAGTAGAGAGTAGAGTAGGCGATATCTGGTGATCAAGGGGGGGGCTTGCCTGGTTGCCCTGGCAAGTAGGAGGGGTCGTCGACTCCGTAGTCGAACTGGGCAGCAGCAGTGTCGGTCTCGTAGTCTACCGGAGAGAAGAGGGGGAAGAAACAGTAAATACAATGCAAACATAAGCACGACGATGCGTGACATGACAATGAGCGGTGCTAGGGGTGTCCTAACGCGACAGTAGGTGGTACCGGTGAAGGGGGGGAACATCCGGGAGGTATTCCCGATGTTTCGCGTTTTCGGACAGACGAACCGAAGGGGGAAAGTTGCGAGTTTGATATGTTAGGGAGGTGTGGTGGACGAACGGACTGCGTATTTGGATTCGTCTCGTCGTTCTGAGCAACTTTCATATAGAAAACATTTTCATCCGAGTTACGGTTTAAAAGATATGAATTTTCAAAGTTTATTTGAATTTCTGGAATTATTTATATTAAGCAAAAATGAATTATGACGTCAGCATGAGGCAATGCTGACGTCAGCAGGTCAACAGGTCAGCTGACCAGTCAAACTAGACAGGTGGGTCCAGTGGGACCCACATGTCAGCCTCTGTTAGTCTAATATTTATTTAAACTAAACTAACAGTCTAATTAGAGGGGTGGGCCCCATATGTCAGTGAGAGATTAGTTAATCTAATTATTTTTATTTATAAAACACTTTTCTTTTTCTTTTCTTTTTTTTTTAATTTTTGCGGCGGGGCCCGCATGTCAGTGGCACTGGGCTGCCCAGTCAGCAGTTGACTGGGTCAACCCAGTCAACTGGGGCCCGTGGGGGCCACTGGCAGTGAGCCAGGGGTGGGGCCCGGCCGGCCACGTCGGCAGGGCACCGGAGAGGGGCTCCGGCGAGCTCCAATGCGGCGGCGCGGCGCGGGTGAGCTTCGGGTTTCGCCCACAGGGCATCCCCGGGGCTGTGGTTTGGCCCATTCGAACGGCCAGTCCACACCGCGTCGAATGGAGGTGGTGGCGTGGCTGGGGACGGCCGGTAACGTCGCCGGCGGCGAGGCAGGTGGTGGTGGGTTTCCGGTGAGCGGCGAACAGGGGGCTACGGGGCACGGCGAGAGCAGCAGACGCGCGCGTTGGGCCACTAGGAACCCCAGGAGCACGATGCGGCGCTCGGCCGCAGGTGAAGGCGACCATGGCCACGGCGCCGAGCTCGTCGGCGGCGAGGTTCTTCGGGCGAGCTACGGGAACGGGGCTACGGGCGTCGGAAAGCTCGGGAGAGAGAGGGGAAAGAAGCGCAGGCTCACAGTGCTCCTGCAGATGTGCTCAAGCCTGCTCGAGGAGGGCTCGGTGCGGCGGAATCGACGGCGAAGCTCGTCGGAGAAGAGGAGGAAGACGGCAACGTAGGGGATGATGCAGAGGCGCTCCTGCTCGGGTGATTCGTCGGGGAGGAAGAGGAGGTCGAGGCGGTCCTTCTTGGCGCGGAGGAGAGGCGAGGCGGTGTCGGGGACCGCGTGTGTTACGCCGGCATGGCCACGGCAGCGCTCGGATGCGGTGGGGAATGGGAGAGGCGGCGAGGGCAAGCAGCAGCTCGTGGGGAAGGGGGGAAAGATCTCTCGGAGGAGGCAGGGGGGCCGTCGCTGGCGTCCTTATCCCCTCGGCGATGTGGCGGCGTGGGGCGGCGAGCAGGTTCCGGCGGGGACGGCGAGGGGCGTGCGCCCTCGGTCGGTTGAACAGACGAGGAGGGGGAAGACGACAAGGGGAGGGGGGAGGTGCTGGGCCGCTGGACCGATTCGGCCGGCTGGGCCAGTGGGCCAAGGCCCTTGGGGAGCCGGGGGGGTTTTCTTTCCTTTTGCTTTCTTTTACCTTTTATTTATTTTTCTTTTGTGTTTTATTTCTAGTTTCTCTTTTATTTTGTTTTAGCAAAATACCAAAATGGCACCTAATTTGTTGTTACCAATTATGTCACAACCACAAAAAGTTTCATCCCAAAATAATATAGTTTAATATTTTACAAAATACAAAAGGCATTTAATTAATGGTTTTAGCTACTGATTTAATTAGTTTGGTGCATTTAAACATTTTATAAAGACTTGGTTCCTCCACCAATATTACATATGATTTATTTGTCACTTTTAGAACATTTTAGTTTTGACATTTGAAAAGTTTTATTGTTTGCTTGAATTTGAACTAACCCGAGGTTAACTAAAGTGATCATGGTGACATGGCATCGTTAGCAGAGTTTTACTGTAGCTTGATTATCCGGGCGTCACAGCTCCCTTTGCATCATTTATCTCATATGCCATGCCATGACCACCTAGTTTCGGATATGCATTGTTTTGGATGTTGTTCATATTCTCCGTATGATGTTTCCACGAATGCTCATGAGCCGACCCCCATAGTTTCCTCATACATATTAGGAGATTTTGATGCATTCCATACTTTGCATGATTCCCATGATTGCGTGCACCATATGCATTCCATGAATAACAATGCTTTACACATTTCTCATGATGCATTACACAATTTGAGCCTCCATTATGCTATACGTAACAAAAAACCCATCATGATGGATGACATGTTTCTTTATCATGCATCTCATCTATTTGAGAATTGGATATTTTGTGCTAACCAACACATGCACGTATACATCATCATGGATGATGTGTACATATACCACGCGCACACAATTTTTCCTTTGTCTTTGTTTTGTGTATGTACACATGAATACTTGTCAACCTCGCAATCCCACGAGTTGACAAAACGAGCTCTAGAGAGCAATGATGAGTTGGGGTCCCATGGATTGCCTTTCTCACCGCCCTCTTCGCGCAAAGACTTCGCGCATTTCTTCTACATGGCCCTCACTTGGTTATGGGTAATATACCACTTCTCCCTTTATGCCCATATTGCCATGTTCACTTTGCATGATATGCTCATTTCTTTACATTTGCCATGCATTTGTGACCCATGCTTTGCATTACACATAATGATTGATTCTCATACTTGTATGTGTATTTGCATGCTTGGTGGAGATATTGCTTGTTCTTGCCATGTTTCATTTGTGACCCATCCCTGTGATGATACTATGATCTTGCTTTGTGCTAGTGCTTGCGATATGCCATGTGCATTGCCTATGCCTACTATTTGCTCACATGACATGATTGCCATGATTACCTATAGCATGTTGCATCTTTGCACTACTAGCTTGAATGATTTGATTATCTCACACATGATGAACAATTGCTCTTTCTATTGTGTTGAGTGCCACACGATTTTCACTACACCCTATGCACATTATGCTTGGATTGTCTTGCACTTGCCCCATGTGTTTAGACATTTCATTTCATTTGGTGTTGTGAATGATTCTTATGCCTACCATAGACCGTTCATCGAGAGTCTTATGCATGCTTGCTATGAGCTTGAGGTAGATGCTTATTCTCTTGACACACATATTTGCATCGCTACCTCCCATTTACATGCTTGTTTCCATGATGTCCTTGACTTCGCTCAATTTATGTGCTTGCATGACATGTCACAATCCCTTGTCACACCATATGCTATGCTTGATGACGACACTTGTTTGGTGAGTCACCTCTGGAATGCCTGGTGTTGTACTAACGCTAACAACATTGTTTTTCCAAGTGTTTGTTGTTCTTTCTCCTTTTGAAGGAATCACAAGACAGTGCGACATTGGAGAGTGCCCATTTCGAGCTTGGAGATGATGAGTCCTTAGTGACGCACTCTCTTTCCCATGGTGATGACGATCACGATCCGTGGACGGATCTCTCCCAGGGGGGGAGATGATGCGGAGCATCCCTCGACCATCCCCATGGACATCACACCGCCACTGCAAGCACGGAGAGGACCTACGACGAGAGCTCGCGCACGCGCCATCAAAACTGAGGTGAACTCTTTCCTCTTCGAGTTTCATTCGGATTCACTTGAGAATGGGATTCTACCTCAAATGGAAACGTTGTGCATTCTTAGGTACTTCGGAGATGACCGCGAGGAAGCATGGAGGGATCACCAAGTCCACCCAAAGATTCAAGCACGCATGAAGTTCTCGGGAAGGAGAAGATGGAAGAAGGAAACATGAAGAAGGAGGACGCGGAGGCCCTGGACACCCCGGGTGCCTGGACACTTTGGCCCCGGGTGCCCGGCCCCTCCCTGGGCCCTGCCAAGACGACCCCGGGTGCCCGGCCTTGGAGCATCGGGTGCCCGGCCCGCTGTTGGAGGCCGCTCGGCCCAGTCCGGGTGCCTGGGCCACCAACCCCGGGTGCCCGACCCCCATCAGCCGCCCGCCTGGCCGCCTCGGGTGCCCGACCATTCGGCCCCGGGTGCCCGGCCCACCCCGCCTGGAGCCAGCCGCCGCCCCGGGTGCCCGGGTGGTCAACCCCCGGGTGCCCGGCCTCCTCCTTGCACCGGCCTCTGACCGGTCAAGGTGCCTGAACCCCTTTACCCCGGGTGCCCGGTCCTGTCCGAGTGTGCCTGCGTGCACTTCGGGTCTTTGACCCTTGTACCCCTCTCTCCCTCACATTTGGTCCCTAGGCTTTATATACTCTTCCCCTAGCTCATTTTGAAGGATAACAAAGTATTGGATAGACAAAGAGAGAGCTTTGCTCATCTTCCTCCTCTTGGAGATCTAGACCTCCTCTTGGAGATCAAGGCCTCCTCTTGGAGAAGATCCTCTTGTGGATATCAAGGCCTCCTCTTGGAGAAGGATCCCCATCATAGGATCATCAAGACCTCTTTCCTCATAGGATTGGGATGAACTAGTTACCTCTTGTATCTTCTTGAGTTGGATTTGGACCTTTGTATCTCTCTTTGTGTGATTGGATCTAGCACATGTGTGATTGGATCAAGTCAATTTGAGTGTTCCTCTTGTTTTCCCCCTTTGTGTTCTTCTTGTTCTTGGGATTTCCCCTCCAATTCGTGAAAGATCTCCATATAGGGCTCCACCCTACAACATCTTGCCTCTCCTCCTTCTCCTCATATTGAGACCTCCTCGATCTTTGAACACTTCATCCACACAAAACTGGTGAGATCGTTAGTATAATAAAACAAATCACTACTTTAAGTACTGTTGCAAACCCATTCATTTTTTTTTGCATTATCGCTACTGTATTATAACTTCGCCATGGCTTATACCACCGATACAATCGATAGTTTCATCAAAACAAGCAAAACAATGCATCAAAATCAGAATCTGTCAAAAACAAGACAATCTGTAGCAATCTGAACATTGACCATACTTCTGTAACTCAAAAAATTCTGAAAAATTAGGAAAAAAATAACAATTTGCATAGCAGTACTGTGTAAAAGTTTCAAAAACTCTTGACATTTCAGTAAAAAAATGTAAAATCATGCACTACAGCCAAACTTTCTGTTTTTGCACGGCACATACCAACAAGCAATCTAATCATCCTAAAGGCAAATCTTGGCACATTATTTTTATAATACAATGGATTTGTACAAGGGGATAACTATTTTTGTTGAAAATTTCTGTAATCAAGATTCACAAAGTTTCCATGGGCATGAACAAAGTTCAAGGACGTCCCCCACTTCAACGGTGCTCGTCTTTCTCACTTTCACTTTTCTTTTTGAAAAGTTTTAGGTTCCCCTCTATATTTTTTATTTTTAAACTTTATAAAAGCACACAACAGAATAAAATGAATCTCTAAAACTTCCGAGTTGTCTCCCTAGCAGTGCTTTCTTTAAAGCCATTAAGCTAGGCATATAGTGCTCAAGTAAGCTAGGCATATAGTGCTCAAGTAATTTATCCACCCGGATCCCAAGGTATATCAAAGCCAATTTTAATTAACAAAGATTTTATAATATAGTAGTGAGCACAAAGCAACATATATCATGCAATGACGAAGTCTAACTCTCTTCCTATGCATCGACATGTCATAAAAGAACAATTCATGCACATCAAGTAAAGGCCAATACATAGCATAAGTAGTTTCTTGCAATTTTATCGTGTTGGAAACATAGAGAGTTGGAGATGTAGTTCCTCTCTCATAATAATTGCAAGTAGGAGCAGCAAGCACATCCATATTATATTCATCAAAATCATCATGTGTAATGGTAGAAGGCAACCCATCAATACAATCCTTAATAAGAGCAAACTTCTCCCATATAGTGTAGTTTGGAGAATTCAAAAAGATAATGGGACTATCATGCGTGGGTGCAATAGCAACAATTTCATTTTTAATATAAGGAACTATAGCAAGCTCATCTCCATAAACATAATTCATATTGGCATCTTGGCCACAAGCATAGCAAGCATCAAGTTCATCAAATAGACCGATAGCAAGATTTTATGTGGGAGAGGCCACTGCTAGCATGTCGTCCTTACTTGGAATTCTATGCACTTATGATTGGAACTATTAGAAAGCATCAACAACTAATAACGTTCATTAAAGTAAAACTCAACCATAGCATTAAGATATATATTGGTCCCCCTTCAATCCTGTATGCATCAATTTCTATGGTAGAAAGAAGCTTCTGTCACCCTTGCCCTCCAATGCATAGTCCTATCAACATACAACTAATCCTATGGTGTGATCCACACGCGCACTCATATGATGGGAACCAAAGGACAATAGCATAACCATAAGCATATTAAACCAATCATAGCAATTCACCAATTACAGGTAGGATAACAAAAATCTACTCAAGCATCATAGGATGGCAACATATCATTGGATGATAATGTGAAGCATAAAGCACCATGTTCAAGTAGAGGGTACAACGGGTTGTGAGAGAGTGGACCGCTGTAGATAGATGGGGGAAGGGGATGAAGATGTTGGTGAAGATGACGGAGTTGTTGGAGTAGATCGCCGTCACACGATGATTGCCCCGGCAGTGTTCCAGCGCCACCGGGAGAGAGGGGGAGAGAGTCCCCTCGTTCTTCTTCTTCCTTGGCCTCCCCCTAGATGGGAGGAGAGGTTCGCCTTTGGTCCATGGCCTCCATGGCGGCGGAGGGGTGGGAGCCCCTCCGAGATTGGATCTCCCTCTCTGTTCTATTCTGTTTTGCGTTCCTGTTTTCTGGCCGAAAACCGTTTCTTATATTCCCGGAGATCCGTAACTCCGATTGCGCTGAGATTTTACCACGATTCTTTTTCCGGATATAAGCTTCATTCCACCCGAAGTAGAGCAGCAACCGCCTTATGAGGTGACCACAACCCACCACCACGCGCCCGGGCCCTTGGGCGCGCCCTGGTGTATGATACGTCTCCAACAGATCTATAATTTATGAAGTATTCATGCCATGTTTACAACAATTTTATATGGTTTTGGTATGATTTGCATGGAACTAACCCGGACTGACACTATTTTCAGCAGAAATTCCGTGGTGTTGTTTTCTTATGCAGAAATGGAAGTTCCGTGGTGTTGTTTTCTTGAGCTGAACATTTTTGACGATTTCTTTTTGAAAAAACAAGACCCTCGAAGCTTCGTGGGAGGGCTAGAAGAGCCACAAGGAGGGCACAACCCACCAGGGTGCGCCTGGAGCCCAACCCATGGTGTGGTGGGTTGTGCTCACCTCGAGGCTTATCTTCGCGTGAAACCGGCACCAAAAAATCCTATAAATAGAGAAACCATCAGAAGTTCCACCGCCGCAAGCCTCTGTAGCCACGAAAAACCAATATAGACCCTGTTCCGGCACCCTGCCGAAGGGGGAAATCGTCACCGATGGCCATCTTCATCATCCCGGCGGCCACCACGACGAGGAGGGAGTAGTCCACCCTCGGGGCTGAGGGTTTGTACCAGTAGGTATGTGTTTAATCTCTCTCTCTCTCTTGTTATTGAGATGGCACGATCTTTATGTATCGCGGGCTTTGTTAATATAGTTGGATCATATGGTGTTGTCCCCTCTCTATCTTGTTGTGATGAATTGAGTTTTCCCTTTGAGATTTTGTTTTATCGGATTGAATACTTTTATGGATTTGAGAGCAATTGATGTATGTCTTGCTATGAATACCCGTGGTGACAATGGGGTATCATATTGATTCACTTGATATGTGTTTTGGCACTCAACTCGTGGATTCCCGAGGTGACATTGGGGTAATCTATGCATAGGGGTTGATGCACGTTCTCGTCTTTGTTTCTCCGGTAAAAATCTTAGGGCACTCTTTGAGGTTCTTTGTGTTGGATGGAGTATTATGAATCTGAAATTGTTTGATGCATATCATATAATCAACTCACGGATACTCACGGTGACATTGGAGTATCTAGGTGACATTAGAGTTGGTTGATGCGTATCATATGGTGTTATTTTAGTATGAACTCTTGGTTAGATCGATCGGAAAGAATAGCTTGGTGTTATTTCAGTACCAACTCTAGGATAGATTGATCGGAAAGAATAGCTTTGAGGTGGTTTGTACCCTACAAACAATTTCTTCTTATGTTCTCCGGTAGATGGGAACTTTATAGTGATTCTTCATCGCACGTTGAGGGATGGTTATATGATCCGATTCTATTAGCACTGTTGAGAGATTGCACTAGCGAAAGTACGAACCCTAGGCCTCATTTTCAAGCATTGCAATATCGTTTGTGCTCACTTTTATTACTTGCTACCTTGCTGTTTTTTATTGTTCCTATTACAAAAATCAATATCTACTATCATTACTACGCTTTTATTACCATATCTTCGTGGAACTAGTGCACCTATACAAATTACCATTGTATTTGGCGTGTTGGGGACACAAGAGTTGCAGGGTTATTTAAGAGAGACCATCTTCATCCTACACCTCCCACATATTGATAAACCTTAAGTCATCCACTTGAGGGAAATTTGCTACTGTCCTACAAAACTCTGCGCTTGGAGGCCCAACACGAGTCTACAAGAACAAGTTGTGTAGTAGACATCAGTGTACTGTGGGGGCTGTGGGCCTCCTTTTGCGTTGATTCCACCTCCCAAAAATCACATATACTCCAAAATAATTCTCCATAAATTTTTATTGAATTTGGTCTTTGTTTGATATGGATATTATGCGAAACAAAAACATGCAACAAACAGGAACTAGCACCGGGCACTAGATCAATATGTTAGTCCAATAAATCATATAAATTGTTGCCAAAAGTATGTGAAAGTAGTATATATTGACATTGTAACATCCCAAAATTCTAAATTTTGGAATGTTATAATAAATAAATAGATTTGATTGATTGTTTGATTGTTGTGTAATTGATTGACTGAAAGTGAGTGGAATTTGAAACTTTTTGAAAGCTAAATGAGAGGGAATAAAAAGGACTTTCCCAAACTTTCATCTTGCTTTTATGAACTCCATGAATTCAAATTCTTTTCATCACAAAACCCTAGAGAGAAGATGACATGACTTCTTCCATTTAAACAAATGAAAAGGGTTTTGAAAAGATTTGAATTCCATTTGGAAATAATTCAAAGTTAGAAACTTTATGCAACTCAATGATTTTCATGAGAGATGATAAAATGACTTCTTCAAAACATATGAAATATGAGTTGCAAGTTTAAAATGATCAAATTTAAAGTCCCTTTGAAATTATTTTCAATTTGGGGTTATTTGGTTTTTATTCAAATTATTTTTCTCCAAAAATAAAATATATGGAAAATAGGGTAAAATGATTCCCTAGGTCAGAAAATTGGAGAGAAATAAATTTGAAATCATTTTGGTTTTTTAATGATATTTATTGGGTTTTATTGCAACAGTAGCACTCTTTGCTTTATTTAAAATTTTGTAATTTATTTCACGTTAGAAAAATGCTCATGTTATAGAAAATCTTTTTCTGAAAATTTTGATATATTATATGCCTATATATTTTTTTCATTTATTTTGTTTTTATTATTTTGGTTTGTCTAAAAAAATATTTAAAAAAGTTAGGACCGACCGGATCGGGCCGGCCCAGCGCAGCGCCACCGCCCCCGTCTCTAGCTCGGGACAGAGTCCCGAGCGAAGCCGCCGCCGCCGGCGAACCGTGTCGCCGTCGGACTCTCCCGCCGCCTAGCCCCTTCCCCATGCCACCTCGCCTCCCTCCCCTCCTTAAATACCCCCCTTTGGCCTCTTTTCCTCGCAAGTCGCCGCCGCACTCGTCGAGCCGCCGCTGCCGACGAGATCCGCACCGCTGCCCGCTGACGCAGCCGTCGCCCTCGACCACCGCCGACGCCGCCATCGCCTTCGCCTCGTCGAGCCGCGCCTCCACGTGGTCTCGCCCGGGCTAGAGGACCACCGGAGCCGTCGCCCCGACCACACCCGAGCCGTCGCCGCCGTTTTCCGAGCCGCCAACGCCGTGCCGCCTCCGGCCTCCTCTGCCCCCTCCCCCAAGAAGCCGCCACCCCCGCCTTTATATAACGGAGCCCCGGGCCCCGTTTCTCTCTGCTCCCGCCGCCGCCTTCTCCCGCATCTCGCGCCGCCGTGCTGTAGATCGGCGCCGCCGCTGCCGCGCTGCACCGCCCCGTGCCGCACCATCGCCTCCTCCCGCCGCTCGCAGCGCCGCCCGCGTCGCCTCGCGCCATCACCGCCCGTCGCCGGAGCCGCCGCCCGCGGTCCGCCGTCCCGTTTCGCCGACGGTTTTCTCCGCCTAAACCGCCGAGCCGGTATAAACCAAACCCGACCCGGTTTTTTGTTTTCGTTTTTTAGATTATTTGGTTTATTTTTAGGTTAGTTTATTTTGCGAGCGTTTATTAGTTAGGGTTCTATAGTGAACGAGTTCGCTCGTTAGCGTTCGGTAGCAAACGTTCGATATTTTAGATTTTTCTTTTTCTGTTATTTTTTTCGTCAGGGACCTATCTGTGATTTATTATTTTACAAATTAGTCCCTAATATTAAATCGATCACTACTTTTTGCTCGTTAGTCGGAATTAGATGAAACCAACGCCCACTTCTTTGTTATGATCCCCTCTATCCAGATAGTCAACTTGAACATGTTTCTGATTTTTTATAATTGAATTCAAACAGATTTGTAATTGAACTTTGTTTGATCGTAACTCGAGTTTTATAACTCCGATTTAGTTGATTCTTTTTGCAAATCGAAGCTCTTGACCTAAACTTTCTGATAAGGCCAAATTCACCTAATTTTGGTACTGTTAGAAATTGTTTTATGTTGCAGGAGTTATTTGCTAGGTTTTGATGTTTTCCAAATTGTCTTCTTCGTTCTTCCCGATCTTTTGAGTGATTTCTTATGTGTGGTTACTATTGCTTGCTTACGATAGATTGACCGGAGTGTGACGAGTAGAACTATCAGGAGTTATGAGTGCGAATCATCTTCATCAACAGTACGAGGCAAGTTCACACTTTGATCATATCCCTCTCATACCCAGTTTTTATGCATTAGTTACAACCGTCAAACATTGCATGGTTAGGATTTGATAACATGTGGGTATTGGGAAGTAGTTGATGAGGTAGGAACCTATTGTCCTGCATTAAAACCTTGGGAGTTACTTTTACGTTATGCTCATAATGTCATGCTATGCTCGTGGACGTGGATTGGTTTGAGAGAATTCATGAAAGATGTGAGAGATTATTGTTAACTAAGGTTCAACTTAAGGTGGCTACTTTAATACACATCTGGGTGGATTGGTAGGGGCACCCTGGGGATATACCAGTGGACTTGCCCGGACACCTGGGGTTATACCAGTGTTGTCCTAGGAGATCCCGGGGTTATACCGTGTGATCCTCCTATGGTCCGCCACCCAGGCTCAAAGGGATCATAAGATTGTTCATGCTAGAAACTTCCGTGGGCAGCCACAAGCTATTATGAGCTCTAACATAGTTGAGTATGTTGCATGACCTCTTCCAGTGGTAGGCTAGCATATGTAGGGGATGTAGGTTGTTATTGTCTACGTGGGGTTAGAGTTAATGCTTCTGAAAGACTGTGTCTCGGTCATCCGTTCTCAAACACCATGTAGTGCGAGAAATCCAACGGGGGAGATCGAGTCTTGTGGGGAAAAGTGCGCAAACCTCTGCAGAGTGTACAAACTAATCATGATTAGCCGTGTCCCTGGTTATGGACATCTTGAGCATCTGGTTCTTGGATTATCATGTTGATCTCAACACTTTATTTAATTAATTTGATTGGGTTAATGAGTATTATTTTGGGATTGATATGGGGATTTACCATTCTCAATGTTTTCAACCAACTTTGTAGTTAAATAAAATATATTCCTTTGTTGTAGGAAAAATTTGGCTTTTCGCAAAAACATTATAACCATAGAGCTTTTCCAACAGCCAAATATGCATGTAGTGATAGTTATTATTCATCATTATCCTATGGTGTGAATTTGCCAGTACATTCAATGTACTGACCCTGTGTGGCTGCAACGTCTCATGTTGCAGGATTTCTTACGACGTGTAAGTGATACGTTAGGGTTATGATTTCTACACTCAACTTTGCCGTTGGTGTTGATGGGAATCCACAACCTTGTTGTTACTTCCGCTATTTGGATTGAGGTAATAGTATTTACGTTACTTTATACATGTGATTTACCTCTGTTATAAATCCTCGAGTACTGTGTGTGTCAGCATACCAATCCAGGGATGAAACTTAAGCACAGAGACTTGACCGTCTGAGGTCGGGTCGCTACAGACATGAAACAATAAAAAATTATAGATACGATGGAGATGTATCAGTACTCAACCTTCTCACTCGAGGACGAGCAAAGTTTAAGAGTGGGAAGGTTGTTTAACGCATATTTAGAGCTCAATTGTTGCATGTTCTCTGCATATTCATTTCCCATTGAACCAAATATGTGTCCATTATGCGTGATTACCGGTTTTTACACTTTTCACTGTGAGCATTGCATAATTCATATTTTATTTGGTTTTTATTAGATTAATTTTTTTTCTTGTGTCTATAGGTGTTTTGGAGCGATCTAGGACCAAGCACAATGAAAGGGCCAAAGATGGGTTCAAGAGGGAGGACTTCTGGCACCAGACTTAGGCGTTTCGGACAGTGATTTTTTCTTCAAAATGACTCCCAATCAATATCTAATACCACAGATGCATTGGCATCATTTTGACAATTCCAGCAAGCCCAAGAACGTCAAAACAGAGTCTGTAGGAAGAAATGGCGACCAAAATACCAAAGACATCCACAGCGCGAGACGACGTTTGGTGCATGAAAGTTGCCCTTTTAGATGAGATTCTTCACTGATTTCGTCCCCGTTTGTTCCCACGTGATCCTTGGTCAATAAAGAAGGGTTTGGTAAAGAATTCTCATCTTGAGCCCTTGGATGAAGGTGGATGCATCACATCTTCGGAGTAGAACTGGAGAAGCCTTTATATATACTCCTCCAACCCTATCTGCCATCATCAATCACACACACAACCATATCCATCTCCATCGCTACTCCGTCTCCACCATCATAGAAAAAGGGGCAACCTCAAAGGAATAGAAGGAGGCTCTGCCACCGTGTGCACTGGCCTGCCGACTCCTCCACCACCATCGCCATCGATGTCGCCGTCTCCATCACCACTGCGCCTTCTCCGTTCATCGGCACGATGTTGGCTTGTAACTTGACCCTACCTTTTATGTTGTTGGTCTGTATGTTTGAGTAGTTGTACTAATTCTTTAGGATATGGATGAACTCTATATGATACTTGATGCAGTCCAATATCTTCTGTTCATGATTTGAGTGAGTAGCATTCGTGAATGTTGAGAGGAGGCCTTACTCACATTATTGCCTTATTGTTGTGAAACATATTAATTTCATTATAGAGGTGAGGATGCCGAGGTACTTCGAGGTGACAGTAAAAGCCTCAATTCCTACACTTTGCTATTGATAGTGGATTAACGGAGAACCCTTGGTGGTTGCGTCCATGCGAAAACCCTTAATTAATCACAGTGATAACCGGCATGGGGAACTAAGGTTGGTGGCGTATGTGGCATGAAGTCTACGTGAGAGTAGAACATCTTTTGTACCCAGATCCTCCCACACTTATGCATCTGAAGAGTGGATTAGAGATATGATATTTCATATTAGTAGTGATGATTCTGGAACCCTCAAGAACGTTTTATTACTCAAGCACCATCTGACTAACTTAATGCACGCAATACATGAGCGTGAGCCATGGATATAGCACTATGGGTGGAATAGAATATGATGTTGGAGGTTGTGTGGAGAAGACAAAAAGGAATAAAGTCTCGCATTGAAAAGGCTAATCAATGGGCTATGGAGATGCCCATCAATTGATATCAATGCAAGGAGTAGGGATTGCCATGCAACAGATGCACTAGAGCTATAAGTGTATGAAAGCTCAAAAGAAAACTATGTGGGTGTGCATCCAGCTTGCTTGCTCATGAAGACCTAGGGCATTTGAGGTAGCCCATCATTGAAATATACAAGCCAAGTTCTATAATGAAAAATTCCCACTAGTAATATATGAAAGTGACAAAATAGGAGACTCTTTGTCATGAAGAACATGGTGCTACTTTGAAGCACATGTGGAAAAGGATAGTAACATTGTCCCTTCTCTCTTTTTTCATTTTTTCACTTTTTTTGTTGGGCACTTTGGCCTCTTTTTCTTAGGCTCATTTGGCCTCTTTTTTTTCATTTTTTTATATTCCTCACACTGGAAAATGCTCTAATAATGCATATGATCATCACACTTTTTTTTTACTTACAACTCAATACTAGAACAAAGATATGACTCTATATGAATGCCTCCGGCGGTGTACCGGGATGTGCAATGATCTAGCGTGACATGTATAAAAAATATGAACGGAAGTGGAGCAACAAATATTATGCCAACTATATGATCATGCAAAACAATATGACAATGATGATGTGTGTCATAATAAAATGGAACAGTGGAAGTTGCATGGGAATATATCTTGGAATAGCTATGAAAATGCCATAATAGGTAGGTATGGTGGCTGTTATGAGGAAGATATAAGGAGGCTTATGTGTGATAGACTGTATCATACCATGGGGTTTGGATGCACCGGCGAAGTTTGCACCACAACTCAAGGTGAGAAGGGGCAATGCATAGTACCGAAGAGGCTAGCAAAATGCGGAAAGGTGAGAGTGTGTATAATTCATGGACTTAACATTAGCCATAAAGAACTCACATACTTATTGCAAAAGTTTATTAGCCCTCGAAGCAAAGTACTACTACGCATGCTCCTAGGGGGATAGATTGGTAGGAAAAGACCATCGCTCGTCCCCGACCGCCACTCATAAGGAAGACAATCAAAATCATGCTCCAATTTCATCGCATAACGAAAGACCATACGTGCATGCTTCGGGAATCACAAACCTTAACACAAATATTCTAACTAAACCACAATTACTAACTAGCATGATGATACGTCTCCAACGTATCTATAATTTTTGATTGTTCCATGCTGTTATATTATCAATCTTGGATGTTTTATAACCATTTTGTAGTCATTTATATCATTTTTTGGTACTAACCTGTTGACACAGTGCCAAGTGCCAGTTGCTGTTTTCTGCATGTTCTTTACATCGCAGGAAATCAATATCAGACGGAGTCCAAATGCAACGAAACTTCGCGGAGAATTTTTTTGGACACCAAGGAACATAATGGGGGCACAACCCACTAGGGCACGCCAGGAGGCCCAGGCACGCCCTGGTGGGTTGTGCCCACCTCAGGTGCCCCCCCCGGACCGCCTCTTTGCTCTATGAATACCCCAATATTCCCAAAATCCTATGGGAGTCAACGAAATATTCATCCAGCCGCCGCACAGTCCAGAACCACCAGATCCAATCTAGACACCATCTCGGATGGGGTTCACCACCTCCATTGGTGCCTCTCCGATGATGCGTGAGTAGTTCTTTGTATACCTTCGGGTCCGTGTTAGTAGCTAGATGGCTTCATCTCTCTCTTTGAATTCTCAATACAATGGTCTCTTGGAGATCCATATGATGTAACTCTTTTGCGGTGTGTTTGTTGGGATCAATGAACTATGAGTTTATGATCAGATCTATCTTTTTATATCCATGAAAGTATTTGAGTTTCTTTGATCTCTTTTATGCATGATCTTTTATAGCCTCATATTTCTTCTCCGATATTTGGGTTTTTTCTGGCCAACTTGATCTACTTATCTTGCAATGGGAAGAGGTGCTTTGTAGTGGGTTCGATCTTACGATGCTTGATCCCAGTGACAGAAAGGGAACCGACACGTATGTATCATTGCTACTAAGGATAAAACGATGGGGTCTATCTCTACATAGATAGATCTTGTCTACATCATGTCATCGTTCTTATTGCATTACTCCGTTTTTCCATGAACTTAATACACTAGATGCATGCTGGATAGCGGTCGATGTGTGGAGTAATAGTAGTAGATGCAGGCAGGAGTCGGTCTACTAATCTTGGACGTGATGCCGATATAATGATCATTGCCTGGATATCATCATGAGTATTTGAAGTTCTATCAATTGCCCAACAGTAATTTGTTCACCCACAGTTTGCTATTTTTGTCGAGAGAAGCTACTAGTGAAACCTACGGCCCCCGGGTCTCTTTCTCATATATTTGCCTTTGCGATCTACTTTTTCCTTGCATTTATTTTCAGATCTATTAAACCAAAAATACAAAAATACCTTGCTCTGTTTTATTTCTATTTATTTTATTTGGGGTTCGATCTATCAATTTACTACAATTTATCTCACGTCCGTTTGCCTATCTTGAGGCGTTGTACCCCGGAAGGGATTGACAACCCCTTTTACACGTAGGGTTGCGAGGATTTGTTATCTGTGTGCAGGGGCTGTTTACGTTGTGTCGCTTGGTTCTCCTACTAGTTCGATAACCTTGGTTTCATATCTGAGGGAAATACCTACCACCGCTGTGCTGCATCATCCCTTCCCTTTGGGAAAATACCGACGTAGCTTCAAGCGACATCAAAAGGAATTTCTGGCGCCGTTGCCGGGGAATATCTTCAACATATACCAGGTTCCTAATCACAAATCTCATCTCCTCGCAATTTACATTATTTGACATTTGCCTCTCGGTTTCCTCTCCCCCACTTCACAAAAATTTGCCGTTTTATTCGCCCTTTTTTGTTCGCCGTTTTCTCGCCAGATCTCATGTTTGCTTGTGTTGCCATGTGCCTTCTATTTGCTTGAATCTTCGCTTGCTAAAAATCTATTGATATGGATCATCATCCACTTGCTAATATTTTCAAGAGGTCCAAAATTGATGAACCCATTGCTAGTGAATTGAGTGCACTAGATTATCTTTATGAAGTTTTGCTTGAGATTCGTGAATCCGAAAACTGTGATGAAGAAATTTATGAAGTGATTCACGATAGCTCCTTGAATGAAAAGCATGGTTGCAATGATTTTACTATAAATTCTATTAATGTCAATTGTGCTAATAATATGCAAAACCCCAAGCTTGGGGATGCTAATTTTGTTATGTCCACTACTTGTTGCAATGATCATGATTGATCGCTCTCTGACTATAGCGCCAGAAAAGCTCCTGTCTGCTAGGACTACGTCGGTATTTCCCCAAAGAGGATGGAATGATGCAGTACAGTGATGGTAGGTATTTCTGTCAGTGAAGAAACCAAGGTTATCGAACCAGTAGGAGAACCAAGCAACACAACGTAAACAACACCTGCACACAAATAACAACACCTCGCAACCCAACGTGTTAAAGGGGTTGTCAATCCCTTTCGGGTAACGATGCCAGAAATTGGTAATAGATTGAAATAATAAATCGCAAATAAAATAAAGTGCAGCAAAGTATTTTTATATTTTTGGTTTAATAGATCTGAATAAAAATGCAAAGGAAAAGTAGATCGCAAGCAAATATATGAGAAGGAAGACACGGGGGCTGTAGGTTTCACTAGTGGCTTCTCTCGAGAAAGATAATAAACGGTGGGTAAACAAATTACTGTTGGGCAATTGACAGAACTTCAAATAATTATGACGATATCCAGGCAATGATCATTACATAGGCATCACGTCCAAGATTAGTAGACCGACTCCTGCCTGCATCTACTACTATTACTCCACACATCGACCGCTATCCAGCATGCATCTAGTGTATTAAGTTCATGGAAAAATGGAGTAATGCAATAAGAACGATGACATGATGTAGACAAGATCCGTTTATCTATTGCGTAGATATAGATCCCATCTTTTTATCCTTACTAGCAACGATACATATGTGTCAGTTCCCTTTCTGTCACTGGGATCAAGCACCGCAAGATCGAACCCACTATCAGGCACCTCTTCCCATTGCAAGATAAATAGATCAAGTTGGAGAAACAAAACCCAAATATCAGAGAAGAAATACGAGGCTATAAGAGATCAAAGAAACTCAAATAACTTTCATGGATATAAAAAGATATAACTAATCATAAACTCGAAGTTCATCAGATCCCAACAAACACACCGCAAAAAGAGTTACATCATATCCATCTCCAAGAGACCATTGTATTGAGAATTCTGGGAGAGAGAAAAAGCCATCTAGCTACTAACTACGGATCCGAAGGTCTACAAAGAACTACTCACGCATCATCGGAGAGGTGCCAATGGAGGTGGTGAACCCCATCCGAGATGGTGTCTAGATTGGATCTGGTGGTTCTGGACTCTGCGGCGACTGGATGAATATTTCGTCGAGTCCCCTAGGGTTCTGGGATTTTTTGGGGTATTTATAGAGCAAAGAGGCGGTCTGGGGGGCACCCGAGGTGGGCACAACCCACCAGGGCGCGCCTGGGCCTCCTGGCGCGCCCTGGTGGGTTGTCCCCTCCTCGGGACTCCCCCCATGTGCAACCAGGGCCCAACTTCGTCCTTTTGGCCCATAAAAATCATCGTGGAGTTTCGTGGCATTTGGACTTCGTCTGATATTGATTTCCTGCGATGTAAAAAACAGCAACTCGCACTTGGCACTATGTCAATAGGTTAGTACCAAAAAATGATATAAAATGACTATAGAATGATTATAAAACATCCAAGACTGATAATAAAATAGCATGGAACAATAAAAAATTATTTGGAGACGTATCAGCATCCCCAAGCTTAACTCCTGCTCGTCCTCGAGTAGGTAAGTGATAAAACAGAATTTTTTATGTGGAGTGTTGTTTATCATGTCATATCATATTCTTTTCTTTATAGCATGGACAATTGGACTTTTATGTGATTCAAAGCAATAGTCTAGTTTTGACATAATAATTTGGATACTCAAGCATATCAATAAGCAACCATGTCTTTCCAAATATCAATGCTAAAATAAGTTATCCCTAGCCCATCATGCTCAAACATTGATCCATTCATGAAACACACTCGAATATTAGCTACACCCAATACTTAAGTACGATCATACTTAAATACTTAAGTTCCGAACACTTTCCCGTATGGCCCATCTTCATCAACAAGGCGTTCAAGACCCTCGCAAGGGGCCAAGCCTCGCGAGGCGGACAACACAAGGCCTCCTCAGGAGCGGCCTCACCAGGTTGGCTCGTGAGGGGCGGAGAGATCAAGGAAAGGCAAACCTCGCGAGGTTCTCATGACGTGAGCCATGACGATCAAGATCAGGCGGGCGCCAGCGCATGCAGTGTCCTTGTTTCCCCTTTGGTGCTAAGGAAGTGAGCGCAGGCACGGAGTACCGAGGCGTCAAGCAAAGGTTTCCATATCGGTGCAACGAGACCAAGACCAGCAGGACGGCAAGACGGCAGTCACCATGGAGCCCGAGGCGGTGTCACCACCAGAGCCTTTTACACGCGAAGACCACTTTTGTCAGGATAAGCTGTACTAGTTGTCCCCTTTCAAATTGGCCGTTGTTGGCTCCCTTCCCGCTCAATATCTGGGGAGAGGACTAGGGCCTCTATAAATAAGACCAACCACCACGGTAGGAGGGGAGACCGAGAGAGTAATCCTCAACCACAGAGAGAAATCCTCACCCACACACAGAACGCAAGAACACCTCAACCTCAGGAGGCTGTTCTTCCCCTTGTAACTGTTCATCCATAGCCCAAGAGGAAATCCACCACCACCACACTAGAGTAGGGTATTACACCACAATGGTGGCCCGAACCAGTATAATCTTGCGTCCCTCGTGTTGTGAGTTTGTTGAGTTTGCCCTCGAGATCTTAACAAGCTAGGACGTGGATCGTGTCGGCGTTCTGGGAACGGGGGTCCCCAGACTTGCCTGCCTGCGGCCCACAGCATGGCTAAGCCAGCAGGCTGTACGGCCCATCTTCATCAACAAGGCATCCAAGACCCTCGCGAGGGTCCAAGCTTCGCGAGGCGGACGACGTGAGACCTCCTTTGGAGTGGCTTAGCCAGGCAGGCTCACGAGGAGTGGAGATATCAAGGCAGGGCAAAACCTCACGAGGCTCTCATGAGGTGAGCCATGACGAACGACACCAGGCGGGCGCCAGCGCGCGCAGCATCCTTATTTCCTCTTTGGTGCTAAGAAGGTTAGCGCAGGCGAAGAGTACCGAGGCATCAGGCAAAGGTTGCTATATTGGTGCAACGAGACCAAGACCAGGAGGACGGCAAGACGGAGGTCATCGTGGAGCCCAAGACGGCGTCACCACCAGAGCTTTTCGCAGGCGAAGACCGCTTTTGTCAGGATAGCTTGTACTAGCTGTCCCCCTTCAAATTCGCCCGCCATTGTTGGCTCCCTTCCCGCTCAATATTTGGGAAGAGGACCAGGGCCTATATAAGTAGAGCTAGCCACCATAGTAGGGGGCATCGAGCAGTTCATCAAATCCTCACCCGCACAAGTTCGACAAGCACAAGAACACCTCAACCTGAGGAGGTTGTTCTTCCTTTGTACTATTCATCATCAGCCCCAAGAGGCAATCCACCACCACCACACTAGAGTAGGGTATTACACCACAACGGTGGCCCGAACCAGTATAAACCTCGTGTCTTTCTGTGTTACGAGTTCGTTCGCGAGATCCCAGCGAGCTAGGGCATAGATCGATAGGAGAAAGACTTCACGCGCACCCCAGTGTTCGAACCTTAAGGGTTTGCCGGAACCCCACATCCGACATTTGGCGCGCCCGGTAGGGGTGCGCCGTAGCTTCCCTTCCATCAGTTCATCGCTCCATCGTCTCCATGGCGGACTCCCGCCGTGCTCGAGCTGAGCGTCAGGCAGCCCTCACCGCCCGCGTTGCTCAGACGGCTCCCGTTGGCGGGCCACCTCGTCATTCTCCGTCTCCCGCCGCCAACGCTGCCACCGGCCCGGCAGGGAACGAGCAGCAGGCGTCCTCACTCCATCCTTCGGTGCGGCAGGACGGCCGCACCGCCACTCCATCACTGACCCCTACCGGTTCTTCGTCCCACGCGCACCGCGCTCCCATGGAGGCGCGGGCCGCGCTCCTCGCGGCGAACGAGCTCCTACGCTACTGCCCCGTCGATGACCTCTACGAGGAGTGGCTCGATCGCGTCGCTGAGCTCGTCCGCGTCGCAGGGGGCTCTCCGGCGCCGTCCCACTCTCTGCCTCCTCCTCAACCAGCTGCGGGCGACGGGGCTCATGGCATGCCTCCACCACCTTAGCCCCAAGACGGCGCCCTGGCACCGAGGCGTGCGGCTCTGCGGCGTGATCCACCACACCCGGCGCCCGCGCTCGAAGAGAGAAGCTACCAAGAAATTCCACAGCCGCGAGAAGCTGCACCTGCGCTCCCCGCGCCACCTCGCCAAGACCGCGCACCGCCCGCAGCGGCACAGTGCGGACCTCGCCAAGACCAAGCTCCACCTCCGAAGCGGGCCCCGGCAACCACGGCCGGTTGCCGCGTCTTCACCCCCGAGCTGCGTAGCGTCGCCTGGCCAGGCAAGTTCAAGCCGGATCTGCCTCCTCGTTATGACGGCACCGCCGACCCCGCGGAGTTCCTGCAGCTCTATGAGTTGAGCATCGAAGCGGCCAACGGTGACGAAAAAGTCATGGCAAACTGGTTTCCCATGGCTCTCAAGGATGGGGCTCGCTCCTGGCTCCTGAACCTGCAGCGCGGCTCGATCTCTTCCTGGGACGAGATGCGTGACCGCTTCGTCGCCAACTTCCAAGGCACTCGCGACCGCCCACCGGCCGCGGGTGATCTACGCCGCATCAAGCAGCAACCAGGAGAGACCCTCCAGAAGTACATCCAGTGCTTCAACAACACCCGCCTCAAGATCCCCAAGGTCACGGACGAGGCCATCATCTCCGCGTTTTCCGACAGCGTCCGTGACGTCAAGATGAAGGAAGAGCTCGCCATCCACGAGGAGCTTTGCACCTCTCAGGAGCTGTTCAACCTGGCGACCAAGTGCGCAAGACCCGAGGAGGGGCGCCTTTCTCTCCTCGAGCTACCAGCCGTAGGAGTGGAGGAGAAGAAGGCCAAGGCCAAGGACGTGAAGCGCAAGGAGGCAGCTGTGCTCGCAGCGGAGCCCGGCACCAAGCGGGGCAGAGATCAGCTCGAGTCATCCAAGAACGGCCGACCGTTCTGCGCCTTCCACAACCTGAACACCCACAACACCAGCGACTGTCAAGAGCTCAGAGCCATACGGGAAGGACGCTACGGTCGATGCCCCGAGCGCAACGACCGGGGCTACGGCCGTGGAGGAGGACATGGAGGCGGACGCTGGGACGACCGTGGCCCGCGCCAGGAGTGGCGCGACCGGCCTCGTGAGGACCGCTGGCAGGACCAACCTCGCGAGGGTGCCTGGAGGGACCCACCTAGTGAGGATCGCCCCCAGGGCAACACCGGTCTTCCCCGCTGCCGCCACCAAGGAGGAACGACGACCACCACCAGGACGAGGGGGCTGGGGGCTTCCAGGAGCCGCGTGCGATCGCCTGCATCATGGGCGGCGCCCAGGCCCCAACCTCTCAGCGCATCTTCAAACAGTTTGCTCGCGAGGTGAACGCAGTGCTCCCCAAGGTCGAAGCCACGCGCCCGCTCAGGTCGTCCCAATGCGCCATCACTTTCAACTCAGCGGATTAGCTCAAGTGCGCAGCCACAGCTGGCGCCCTCCCAATGTTGTATTCCCCAGTCATCAACAATGTGCAGGTCACCAAGACCCTCATCGACGGCGGCACAGGGCTCAACATCCTGTCCGTCGACATGTTCGACAACCTCCAAGTGCCATATGAACAGCTCGAACCCACCAAGCCTTTCTCAGGAGTGACCGACGGTTCCACCACACCGATAGGGCAAGTCCGCCTGCCTGTCACCTTCGGGGAGCGCAAGAACTACCGCACCGAGCTCATCGACCTCGATGTCGCGCACATCCGCCTGCCGTACAATGCCATCCCCGGGTATCCAGCCCTGGCCAAGTTCATGGCAGTCACTCATCACGGCTACAACATTCTCAAGATGCCAGGAAGCGGAGGAATCATCACGGTCCCGTGTGAAGAGAGAGATGCGGTGTGTTCCCTCGAGCGCGCCTTCCAAGCCGCAGCAATCGACGACCCCGACAGCAGAAGTGAAGGCCCTCCGGAGGCCATCCCCAAGAAGAAGCAGCCGCGCCACGCAGGACCTCAGGAAGATGGCGTCGCGGCAGGAGCCTCGTCAGGATCAGCGCCCGCTCCAGGGGCGCCTCCCTCCATCGCATAGGAAGGCGCGCTCGGCGCCCCCCCCAGGCAGGGCTCGGGGGCTCTATTCTGGAGGGCCTCAGACCTTGCCAACCTCACGAGGGAGGCGCTTGAGCACCACTTGGAGGCGTGCTTCGCGGCACGTGTCCCTCAGGAGAGCAGAGGGCAAGGAGTGCCCACCACTCAGGAGTTCATCACCAAGACCACTCAGGAACTGCAAGAAGCAAGAGCCATGCGCGGCGACAGCCGCTCACGAGGCGCAGCTCCGCATCCTGGCGAGGATGCTGGGCTGAGTGTCTGCATCGACGTCCCCGGGCTCAACAGGGCCGCATCTCAGGAGCGATTCTGGCCATCGCGTGTGGGGCGCTGCGGAGGTCCACCACACAGCTACGTTCGCATGCCCTTCGGCTTGCCGAGCGTGGCGTCGGCCTTTCAGCACAACATGCGGCGAGTCCTGGCGGCTCAGGAGGCCAGGTGCCACGCTGTCCTGGAGGAGATGGAGACTGTCTTCAGGGAACCTCCCGAGCCCCCAGAGCCTCCCGAGGCTCAGGGTCCCGGTGGCTCATGAGGAGTCATTTCTTCAGCGCACGCCTTCAGCTGCACCAACTCTACTTCGTCTACAGAACCAGGTGACATCTTCCAAGTTCGTTTAAGCTGGGAGCACCCCTCGGGCTGCATTATTCCCAGGCCACATGGGTCCGCCCTGTGGCATGTATCCCTTTTGCTTATGTCTTTAGCCTACCTTGCTGGGGGCGCCCCTCGGGCTGCATCATCCCCAAGCCGCTCGGGCCGGACCCAGTGGCATGTATCTTCCTACATTTATCCAAGTTGATCTGCTTAGCCTGCCAACGGCTATCGCCCGCTCGATTGCCGCCCGCCGTGTGCCTGTTCACCCTATGCAATCCGCTTGCACGTTAAAAGGGGGGCTCCTGAGCATCGCGACTCAGGAGCTCTTACTGGCTCTCCAGCCCTCACCCCCTGGCCTTGACCACGGCATCGCGACCTGGCATACCAGCGGCAGCTGAGCTCGCTCGAGGGCCGGGACCTGAGGACGTAGAGCACTTGCATATAACCGCCTTGCAGGAACATACAGTCACCAAGACTCAAGACCAGGTGCAACCCGCCTTGAGGTAGGGCCTTGTGAGTCCCGCGCTGGCTCATGAGTGCCCAGATACACCTCGCAGCCCTGCCGTGCAAGCCACATGTCAGGGCGGGGTTGTACACGCCCTGGGGGCTCCTCCCAGAGGGGGCCCCCATCCCACGCCCAAGTGGAAGCACCATGCTCCGCGCTGGCTGTCGACACTGCCGAGGAGCGGCTATGCCCGTGCACAAGCGGAAGCACTATGCTCCGCGCTGGTGATAAACAACTGAGGGAGGCCCCACGGTCGTATCAACCTCAGGGAGCCCAGAGCTCAGCGTCCAGCCTCACCGCAACGCCTCCCCTCGGGGGAGCCGCGCGAGGGGGCTAGGCACGGGGGCTGCGCTCGGGTCACGCCCAAGCGCACGCCACCCAACTAGGTCCCCCGGACCTGGGCGTCGCGCGCCCCTCCCGAGGCCTCGGCGAGGGCAGGTATGGAAACTGTTTGCGCGTCAAGGGGGACTCCTGAGCATCGCGACTCAGGAGCCTAACTGGTCACGTAGCCCCTCACTCCTTGGTCCGTCCTGGTCTTCGGTCGGCCCAATGGCGGTTGAGGTATGCGCGGGGCCGGGCTCTGCCGACGTAGAACATTAATCTATCCCCAGGAACTCTCCCTATATGCTGTTTGCGCGTCAAGGGGAACTCCTGAGCATTGCGACTCAGGAGCCTAACTGGTCATGTAGCCCCTCGCTCCTTGGTCCGTCCTGGTCTCCGGCCGGCCCAATGGCGGTTGAGGTATGCGCGGGGCCGGGCTCTGCCGACGCAGAACGCAAAGCAAATAGGAAGGAAATCGCAAAATCTCGAAGCAAATATTACAAGCATATTGTCCTCACAATACCAAATGAAAAGTCCAAACGCCTCCACGAGGCCTGATACATGTTGCAGGAATGGGAAGAATGGCCGCGGGTCACCTCTAGACGTCGCCGTCGCCTGCGGAAGGTGCCCCCTCGTGAGCAATTTTGTCTTCACCTTCACCACCAGCTGTAAGGTCGACGACATCGCCGGATAGAGGAGCGGATACGAAGCCGCAGAACTTCCTCAGCAAGGCCCCCACCTGATCTCGCACGGCCGCGGCAGCCGCCTCGTATTGATCTTCAGCTATAGGCTCCAGCAGCGCGTCAAGGCAAGCGTTGGGGTCGCAAAGGTGCAGGTGGCTAAAGAGGCGAGTCAGCGCGGCTGAAGACAGGACGCGAGCTTCTGCCTCCGCCATGGGACCAAGACCGTCAACGACCTCCTCAAGCGCCTTCACCACGAGAGGAAGCAGCTGGGCGGGGCCGTCCTTGTCAGAGTCCAGAGGCTTCTCCAGGCCGTGCTCGTAGAGCGTCTTCAGCGCCTTGCGAGATCTCTTCTCGAGATCGGCGAAAGCCACGCGGTCTTCGGCCAGGACTCGCGCCTTGGCATCAAGATCAGCCTCCCTCGTCCCCATCTTGCGCTCCAACTCTTCCAACCGGTTGCGCTCGGCGGCCTGCTTCTTCGCCAGCTCTGCTAGCTCAGCATCACGGTTCTTGACGGCTTCCTCCCGGGCCTCGATCTCCGCCTCCTTCGCTTGGAGGCAGCGTACCTCTTCGGCGTGCTTGTCGTGCAAGCTCTGCAACTCGCCCTCCAGCTCTTGGCAGCGGTCACGAGCGGCTTGGCGTCTTTTAGCGCCGCCTCACGATCGGCTGCAGCGCTGGCGGCTCCTTGCTTCTCCTTCTCGGAAGCCGCAGCAGCCTGGCCCAGCGCCGCGCGAACCGCCAGGTCAGAGTGAAGCCAACCAGAGGCCAACTCCAGACGCCCGGCCACCAGGCGTGGGTCCGCGCTCAGGAGATCCGCCTGAAGCTGGGACATCTCCGAAAGGGCACGCTCCAAGACGGCGGCAGGAGCAGAAGAACCAGGGAGTGGAGGTGCAGCAGTGGGAGGAAGCGACATCGTCACCAGGGCTTGGGAGAATGCGGACCCCGGAACAACTGGGACCTCATCAGCCGCGCCAAGTACCGGCACCTCCGCAGCCAGCGGGGCCATGGGGGCTGATTCCACGCGGCGATGCCCCTCTTGGCCTCGCAAGGACGATCGGGTTGGGGAGATGCGAGCGCTGTTGCCTCCTTTCTCCGCGGGAGGCACGGCCGCTGCGTCTTCCTTCCTCTTCTTCACCAAAGATGTCGGCCTGATCAACCAAGGGCAAGTATCAGGAAACGACGGGTACAAGCAAGGACAAGGCAAAGCTTAAGACACTTACCGATCCACTGCGACGTATTCCACTGACCGCTTGAGAAGCTTGAAGCCTGACAGCTTCGGGACCTGAGGAGCAGGCGTTCGGACACCGGCGGCGCCGGGCGGAGCAGAGGCAGAACCGGATCCAGCCCCAGGAGGTATCGGGGCGGAGGTGGCACCACGGGCCACCAGCGACGACCTACTCCTTGTCGGGATGAGAGGTTTCTCCCTCTCCCCTTGGTGGGCGTTGGCCTCGGCATCATCAGGAAGGGCGCGGAGAATCTCGGCCTTGCTCAGGGGGGAAATCTCCCTCACCTCTTCCAGAGTCTTCTCCGAGTCCACTTCCTCTTCCCCCTCTCCGCGGGACTCGCCGGAAGACACCTCCACCGGGTTCTGTGCCATAGGAGCTTCCGGAAGCGCCGACGGCACCAGCCCGCGCGCATCAAAAGTCGGCCTGGAGGCGACGATTCCTCCCGGTCCCTGCGTTGGAACAGGGGAAGGAAGGCGCTAGGCGGGTACTCCTGGTTGTCCCCGACTATGAGGCGCAGGACGGCGTCCAATTCATCGCCGGGCAGGTCCCCCGGCCTCAGGCGGGTCTTGTTCTCCTCTTCGTCAAGCTCCTAGAGGGGGCGCGCACGCGCCTAGAGTGGGGCGACCCGCAGCATCAAGAACTCCCTCAGGAGCATCGCCCCTGTTATCTTGGCCGCCCTCGCGTTGCCCGGCTTTAGGTCGGTCATCATCTGCCCCAACACTGGTGATGCCCGCTCGTTGACAAGCTCCACCTTGGGCCACCCCTTGCCCTGCCGGGGCGCCTCCGTCGGCAACGCCAGGCGCGGATCGGCACGCTGGGCATCCATCATGACCCATTTGGATCGGATGTTGTCGGCCCTCTTGCTGGTGCTCGAGATCGAGTTGGCCTTGCCGCATGCGACGAAGTTAGCGCACCCGGAGATGTGACCCTCACCGACACGAAGGAAGAAGAAATGGAGAAGCAACACCATGGACGACATCACGCCCAGGTATGCCTCACAGTAGTAGACAAAGATGGACAAGAGGAGGACAGAGTTGGGATGGAGATGCAACGCCTGCAGACCGTAGTGGTCGAGGACTTCATAAAATAAATCAGAGAAAGGGGGACCAACCCAACGGCGATGCTGCTCGAGAAGAAAGGGAAGAAGGTGCTCCCTTCAAACTCCGGCTCGTCGGAGGCGAGCCGAAGCTCCGTCTTCCCCCACTCATTGCTCTCGCCCATCGTCAGTAGGCACACGGAGGCGAGGGTTTTTTCCGTGACAGTGGGCGCCTCGAGGGCCGGCTCATACCAAGCCGGTGTTGAGGAGGTCCTGACCTTGCGCGGCGCCATGGGCGGCAGATGCAGAGCAAGGCTGGAGCGGATCTGGAGGTAGCGGTGGCGAGGAGCAAGAAAGGGGATCCGGAGCGAGGCAAGGAAGAAGCAATGAAGGCAGAACTGCCTGCGCCAGCCTTTTGTCAGGTCAACCAGTTGCCGAGGCAGCATGGGGAAGCGATGTGACAGCCTGGTTTTTGCCCTTTCTTATTTGCTTGAAATTTCATTTGAAAGTTTTTGAACCTTGGAGTTTCTGAGTCTTTTCATTTGGACTTAAGCACTTGGGCATCCTTGGCTTTCACCCAAGTGTTCACTTCTCTCCCAAACCATCACTTCACTTCTGGTCCACCACAAAATAACCTTTGGAATATTTTTCTTAAATGAAAAATATTCATTTTCTCTCAAAAACCCTAAGCCAGATCTGTTTGCTTCAAAGCAACCCTAATTTTTATGGCTCAGAAAATTCTGAGATAATTCACAAATATTCTAGATACCCTAGGGCACCTCCCTGAGCAAAAATATTTCATCACTTTTTGGAATATTTTTGCTACAGAAAATCTTTTCTGTTCTGGACAAAAATGGTGGTTTCGACAGCAACTACCATTTTACCTGCTCCATTTGACCTGAACTTTCTTGTGCATCTTTACCTTAGTAACTTATTACTAGCCTCCAAAGCACAGCCCCAAACTCCCAGCCATTTGGCCATAGTAACATCACAAAGTTACTGTCCAGAAACTTACCAGACTTGTAAAATCTTCTCTACTGCACCTGGATCCAAACCAAATCGTGGTAACACTCTAAACTACCACGAACAACATGCCAGACATGATTTTTGGACGAAGGCTGGCCGGAGAAGAGAGTTCACGCGGTGACCACGCGTTTCCATGATGCCAGGCATACGTGTCGACGCGCTCTGGGAACCGCCGAGTGCTCTGTTCGCGCGTGCTCGCTTTCCCTGCCTGCCAAACCTAGCCAAAGCTCGCCACCATCATCGTCTCGACACCATTAACTCCACCCTGGCACTCGCCAACGCCGGAGCTCGCCGCAGCGAGCACGGGCAAGGTCCGGCCATCCCGACAGTGCGGGCGCACTGTGCTCGTCGTCACCCCCTTGATCCTGTGCTCGTCTCCGCTCGCCCACAGTGGCCGCGTGACCTCCGTCGCCTTCTCCCCCTCTCACTGACGCCGCTCGTCGCCGGGCGCCGTGGACAGGTGTCCACCGGCGGAGCCCGAAGCACCCTCGCCGCTCGCCTATAAAGCCACCCCCAGCCTCCTCGAGCACCATCCAGCACCGACACACACTCCACGGTCAAGTAGGAAGCCGTAGCCCGGCCGGGCAGGCCTCCGGCCGCCGTCCCCGAGCTCGAGCTCGCCGGCGATCCGCTCTAGTCGCCGCGGCAGCTCCAGCCCCTCCCAGGCCTGGGCGACCACTCCAGGGACTCCGCCTCTCTCCAGTGAGGCCGTCTCGCCCGCTTGGAGCCTCTGGAGCGGCCTCTGCTCGCCGTCTTCCTCAACTCCAACGACCTCCTCGTTCTGCCTCCGCTCGCGAGCTAGATTCCGACGTTGTCCGACCACCCCTAGCCACGCTACGGGTATGGGCAGGTGCGCCTCGACCTCCTCTTGCCATCCCTCCCTCTCGTTTTGGCTAAAGAGCCCTCATCGCCGACGAGAGCTCCGGCGAAGCCGTGGCCATCTCTGTTTCACTCTCCCTCTTCCCCCACCTGACTAGCGGGGCCTGCTAGTCAGCCACTCAGTACGCGCGCGAAACGGTATGAGTGGTGGCGCCCCTGGGCTTTACGCCTTCGATGTCACCCCCCAGCTGTTTCTTTTTATTCAAAATCATTTATATTCCAGAGAGCTTCAAATTTTTTTAACTTTTTAACGACAAGTCCAAATGAGATGATTCTTTTTGCATTGTGTTCTTTGAAAGGAAATCTAACAGCTCACCAAAGATAAGATTTTTTTGAGCTGTTTAGAATTTTTGGTGAATTTCAGAAGTGTTCTTGATATTCTCTTTTTGTGTTTAAAATTATTTTCAGAAGGTGAGGCTTGTCTTGAGGATCACCAGGAGGCTTGTGTCAGGACCCCGATTCTAAGTCACACCGATCTAGCCTGTAACACCTCATATCACATTGCGGCCTCACGCACGGTACTCCCACGGGTGTCGCCTTACCATGGCCCGGGATCGTTTGCGCCTTTTGGCTCACGTATATGACAATGTCGCTAGCATCCATATGACAGAGAACTCGGGCCGACATGGCTAGTCGTGAACCCAAAGCGGCACTAACGTATGGGGACAGGCATACATGAATCAACATCGAACGTGTCGGTCACCAGCGTGTGAATCTGGGCTGTAGCACTGGGCTAACAGGACTCCGGGAACCCGGGCTGTAACAGGCTAGGCAGCACTCCGGATGTCACCGCGTGACATTTCCCTGAAGGGACAGACACAGGAACGATATGAAACACATGCCGTCCAGTCAAGTGTCCAGAGTAGTAGTGCTGGGCTAGCAGGACTCCGGTGAACCGGGCTGTAGCGGACTACTATGGCTCAAGGAGGCACTAGACTACATTTCCCCATAAGAGAGGCTGCCAAGGATAAACAACTATATTGTCGGATCCCACACATACCAAGCATTTCAATCATACACACAATATGCTCGATATGTGCAAATACAACATGGCATCACAACAAAACTCTACAACTCAAAGTACTTTATTTAAAGGGCTCCAGAGAGCCTTACATAACTTGTTCATACAGATAGGGGTGACATGACCCGACACTCAAGTCATACAATCATACAAACACATGCGGAAGCAACTTGTCTGGGTACAGACACTAGAAAGAAAGAAGGCTTGACGAAGCCTGTCTATCTATGTAGGCCCTTCACAAGCCTAGATCACCACCTGGGTGGCAAGTCACTCGTCGTCGTCGAGTTCTACATAGAACCCATCGGAAGGGGCAGTGTTGTCGTCTGAAAACAGTAATTGAAGCAACATGAGTACAAAGGTACTCAGCACGTCTTACAACAGACCCTACTATACATGTTCATTCTCAAGAAGGTAGTGGAGTTATTGCAGCAAGCCAGCTTTGACTCTTGGCTAAGCTATCCTACGAGACACCACTTGTAAAATAGTTTTCGCACAGGAGTCCACTAATCACCATTTCAATACTCCACCGTGGATCCTCCCTCGTCATCCCACGAGAGGGCCATCCGCGGTACTCACACTTATCTTGAGGCTTTTAATAGTATCCATTTACTTGTCTATGAACTGCATAAGCGACCAAGTAGTCCCTTACCGCGGACGCGGCTATTCGAATAGTTTTATACCCTGCAGGGGTGTACTTCGTCACACACGCTCTCACCACTTACCACCGTTTACACATTGTGTACTCGGCAACCTTCAAGCGGAAGCCCAGCGAGGGTGTCGGCCACAGCCTACCTAAACACTCGAGTCTCTAGTGCAGGTTTATTGCCTATTCAGGTTCCATCCGCAGGGAGTCCGGCCGAGGTTTCCACATACGGCCCCGAACGATGTGTGCAGGGTTCCCGAGACACCAAACGGGCGACTCGGTACACCGGGCCACGAGCCTACCGCATCACAGCCCACCCCTTGGTCAGCGCTGTCCACGGCCTCCAGCTTACTACAAACACCAGAAACTACGTGCAACTCCTGGACAGAGGACAAGGGTGATTAAGAAGCCGAGGGGGTCTATTGGTTTCAGGCCCAATGCGTGGTAGTAGCTGAATCTTAAATCACGCATACAGATCTCAGTTCTTAGGGACGGTCTCAATGAAACAACCCACCATGTACTCCTACATGGCCTCCCATCGATACCTTTACCAAATCGTATTCAACACCTCACTCTCATTACCGACACACGCTTTCACTCTAGTTCATCACCCTGGTGAGCCAGACCTGACACGACTCTAAGCGTAGCAAGCATAGCATTGTAGGAACACAACATGGCTCAATCAACTCCTACACATGCTAGTGGGTTTCATCTAGTTACTGTGGCAATGACAGGTCATGCAAAGGAAAGTGGGTTCAACTACCGCAACACACAGCAGTTTGAATCATGTTGTCTTAATGCAGTAAATGAGAGCAGAAGCGAGAAGATGGGTTTGTATCGAAATGATCAATGGGTTGCTTGCCTGACGGAGTGGTGGTGGGATACTGCCCTTCAGTTGGATACTCGTGAATATCCTCGGAGGCAGGACCTACCACAATGAACACATCGAAGCACAATCAACACCAAGCAAAGTGCAACAATATGATGCATGCATGAGACAGGGCAAAATGGATGTATTGGGCTAATGCAACTAGGACCAGATGGGTTTGGACTATTTTGAATCAAAGATTCAAATTCCAAGTTCATATGTGGCCCTTTTTAGTGCTTTATCTTGTTCTGCATTAAACAGTAGGTTAATTTATTTAAACATGCATGAAACTAGTACAGATGGATAGAATGGATTTTTCTGATCATTTTTCATATATAAATCTTTCCATTCTGAGCTATAGATTATTTTCTATGATTTTTTGAAGTTTGTGATAATTTCTGGAATTTCCTGTATAAGAATAATTCCAGTAATTAAGTTACTTATTACGTCAGCAGTGTGTCATGATGACGTCAGCGGTCAACGGGGTTGTCCAGGTCAAACCTGATGTGTGGGTCCCCTGTGTCAGTGTCACTGTTAGATAACTAACTAATTAGGATTAACTTAAATCTAACCCAGGTTAATTAGCAGGCGGGCCCCACTTGTCAGTGACTCTGGGGAGTCAAACCCGTGGTCAAACCACGCTGACTCGCCGGCGTTTAGCCACCGGCGACGTCCAGACGCAGCGGTGGGGTGCGGGATCCGTGCTCTGGCGATCAAATGGGCGGCGGAGAGCATCTACACGTAGCTGGGAACGAGCCGGATCGACTGGTGGTGGTGGTGGAGCTCGGGGTCGCCGGAATCGACGCCGGCGACGAGCCGTGCGGCTGCCAGGGTACGGGTGTAGTCGAACCCGTCGCTAGAGAGCACGGCGAGGGGCGTGCGATGGTGCTACGGGCTCCTGGCGATGCAGTGAAGCTAACGGCCATGGTGGTGCGACCATTGGATGGCCGGAGCCTCGTCAGCGATGAGCTCGTGCGGCGGCGTGTGCGGTGCTGCTGGTTACGGTCGACACAAGGGGCTGCAGCAGGAATGAGAGGATGGGGAAGGGGCAGAAGCTCACGGCAGAGGCGATGAGCTAGGTGGCGCTATCGGGGACGAACTGCTGCGGTGGTGACGGCGAAGGGGATCTCCGGCGGTGGGCGGTGAAGGCGAGGTCGAAGCAGTGGCTTCGGGGCAAGCGAGCGCTCGGGGCTCGACTTGCTCGAAGGAGAAGGCGACGGCGGAGCTGCTGGACACGGTGGGGCGGCGCGAGGACGACGGTGGGCGTGGCTAAGCCGGCGAGGTGGCAGCGGCTCCTTCGGCCATGGCGAGAGAGAGCGAGGGAGATGCGATGGGGGCGAATGGGGGTGTCCAGGGGCTCGGGGGCGCGACGTGGAGGTCGTCCAGCTCGTCCACGGGCGAGGCGGCAAGCAGGTGGCGCCGTGGCGAGCTCACGCACGCCGGCGTCACCTCTGTGCATGCTCTGGCGGGAGCAAGCAGCTGACTGGCCATGGGCCAGCACAGTGCTGGGCCGCCAGGTGGGCTGCCAGGTAAGTTCCTTCTCTGCTTTCTGTTTTCCTTTATATTTATTTCTGTTCTGTGTTTTGAAATAGTAGAAATACTATTCCATTTAGGAAAATCCTGAAAATATTCAGAGGCACCTTTGACAACAGCCTAAAAATACCTTCAAGATTATTTGGGCATTTGAAAATATTTATAGGATTTAAATTGCCCAAATGCAAATACTTATGGCTTGGTGCAAAAATCCAGAATGGCCTCCAAAATATGACACCATTTTTGGCAGAGGTTTTAGCCAGGACCAAAGATGGTGAACATTTATGGAGGGCATTTCAGGTTCATTGAAAAGGATTTTAGTAAACCCTAGTTGTGTTCAGGGGGGGTGCTGGGGGTTTCTGGCATCCCCATTTCAAGTTTCTGTGAAAAGTAGACATGATGCAGCACTCTAATGCATGAACTAGCTAGGATGTGACAACTCACCCCCACTCAAAAGAATCTCGTCCCGAGATTTAGGATCCGTTGGGAAGAAGGTGGGGTACTCAAGTCGAAGACGATCCTCCCTTTCCCAAGTAGCTTCTTTCTCGGAATGGTGTGACCATTGAACCTTGAGAAACTTGATGTTTTGGCGTCGAGTGGTACGCTCGGCTTGATCAAGGATTCGAACGGGATATTCCCGATATGTGAGATTATCTTGGAGATCAAGCGTTTCGTGGTCCACTCCACGGATAGGATCAGAGAAGCAACGCCTGAGTTGAGAAACGTGGAAGACGTCATGAACCTTGGAAAGATGCGGAGGTAGTTCCAATTGGTAGGCAACTTCTCCTCGCTTGGCAAGAATGCGAAAGGGTCCAATGTAACGAGGAGCCAATTTGCCTTTGATACCGAATCGATGGGTTCCCTTTAAAGGGGTAACCCGAAGGTAAGCCTTCTCGTCAACCTCAAAAGTCATAGCCTTATGTTTGCGGTCATAATGGCTCTTTTGGCGAGATTGGGCTGTTTTCAATTTCTCACGAATAATGCGAACCTGCTCTTCTGCTTCCTGAATCATATCCGGGCCAAAGAGTTGTCTTTCCCCGGTTTCTGACCAGTTAAGAGGCGTTCGACATTTTCGTCCATAGAGAACCTCGAAAGGAGCTTTGCCCAAGCTAGCTTGATAACTATTGTTATAAGCAAACTCGGCGAATGGAAGGCATTTCTCCCAATCCATGCCGAAAGAGATGACAGAAGCTTGGAGCATATCCTCCAGAATTTGATTAACTCGTTCTACCTGACCACTTGATTGAGGGTGGAAGGCGGTCCTAAAGGAGAGACGAGTTCCCATAGCATTCTGGAAACTTTCCCAAAATCGAGAGGTGAAGAGACTTCCACGGTCTGAGTTAATTTCCAATGGAACACCATGAAGAGACACTATTCGGGAGATGTACAAGTCAGCTAGCTGGCTCGCGGTTATACTCTCACGAACAGGTAGGAAGTGGGCTACTTTGGAAAGACGATCGACAACAACGAAGATAGCACTATTCCCTCTCTTGGTCCTGGGAAACCCGGTAATGAAATCCATACCGATTTTATCCCATTTCCATTCAGGAATAGCCAAAGGCTAAAGGGTGCCAGCAGGCCGTTGATGCTCTGCTTTAACACGACGACAGATGTCGCAATTAGCAATGTATTGAGCAATTTCTCTCTTCATCCTAGTCCACCAAAACCTCTGGTGTAGGTCTTGATACATTTTGGTACTACCGGGATGAATGGTGAGAGGAGATTCATGAGCTTCCTTAAGGATCAATCGCCTCAGGTTGCGTACCTTGGGAACCACTAGGCGGTCTCCAAAGAACACAACACCTTGGTCATCAACGGAGAAACAATCCGCAACTCCTTTCTTGATGTTTCTTTTAATACGGGAGATTCCCGGATCTACCTTCTGAGCTTTGATGATCTGATCCGTAAGGGTAGGTTTCGCCACCAGGGTGGATAGGAACCCTCGAGGAACAATGTGAAGGTTAAGCTTACAGAATTCCTCATGGAGAAGTGGTTGACTTTGTTGTAACATCAAGTTGTTACAGTAAGATTTACGGCTTAGCGCATCAGCCATGACGTTGGCTTTGCCCGGGGTGTAAGTTATTCCTAAGTCGTAATCTGTGATCAACTCGACCCAACGTCTTTGCCTGAGATTCAAATCCGGTTGGGTGAAGATGTATTTCAGACTTTGGTGATCAGTGAAAATCTCGCAACGATTACCGAGAAGGTAATGTCGCCATGTTTTGAGTGCATGGACTACGGCTGCAAGCTCTAGATCATGTGTGGGATAATTATCCTCATGTGGACGCAACTGTCGGGAAGCGTAGGCAATCACGTGACGATCTTGCATGAGTATGCAACCTAGTCCTTGTCGCGAGGCGTCGCAATAGATAACAAAGTCCTTAGAAAAATCTGGTGGTATGAGTACGGGGGCAGATGTCAGGCGTCTTTTCAGTTCCTGAAAGCTGAACTCGCACTGTGGGGTCCACTCGAACTTTTTATCTTTCTTGAGGAGTTCAGTTAGAGGTTTAGAAACCTTGGAGAAATTCTCGACGAAGCGGCGACAGTAGCTCGCTAAGCCAAGGAAACTCCGAACTTGCTTGACCGATTCAGGTGGAGTCCAGTCAAGGATGGCTTGAACTCGCTCGGGATTGACAGCAATACCCTTACCAGAGATTGCATGGCCTAGATAGGTCACTTCTGGCAACCAGAATTCACACTTAGAGAATTTAGCATAAAGGCGATGCTCTCGAAGTTTCGTCAATACTAGCCTTAGATGCTCGGCATAATCTTCCTCATTCTTGGAGTAGATGAGTATATCATCGAGGTATACTACGACGAATTTATCCAAATACTCCATGAAGATTGAGTTCATTAACCGAGAGAAGGTGGCTGGAGCATTGGTTAAACCGAAAGACATGACGGTATACTCGTATTGGCCATAACGAGTAACAAAGGCCGTTTTAGGAATGTCCCCGTTCTTGATTTTGATTTGATGGTAGCCCAACCTCAAATCCATTTTAGAGAAGACTGAGGATCCAGCGAGCTGATCATACAGGTCGTTGATCCTGGGAAGCGGATACTTGTTCTTGATAGTGACTAGGTTGACAGGTCGGTAATCTACAACCATCCGATCCGTACCATCCTTCTTCTTGACGAAGAGGACGAGGCAAGCCCACGGAGAAGAACTAGGACGGATGAAACCCTTTTTCAAGGACTCATCGAGTTGTTTCTTAAGCTCGGCTAGCTCTAGGGGTGCCATCTTATAAGGTCTTCTAGAGATTGGGACGGTTCCTGGAACAAGGTCTATCACGAACTCGACATCCCTGTCAGGTGGAATACCTGGCAGTTCTTCTGGGAAGACATCCGGGAAGTCACGGACTACCGGAACATCTTCAAGGTCTGGAAGAGGGTTGGCATTTAATGAGTAAAGCTGACGCTTAGACACCCGGGTCAAAACATTGACTGTCTTGCCCGACGGATGGGTGAGTTGAACAGTTCTAGTAGAGCAATCAATCTTAGCATAATGAGCTGACATCCAGTCCATACCCAAGATGATATTTATGTCCGAGGACTTGAGAGCTATTAGTGATGCAAGGAAGACCAATCTGTCGACAAGAATTTCATTTCCATGGCTTATCCTAGAGGTTTTCCATCTAGAACCAGGAGTTTGAATGTCCATGGAGGTGGGCATGTCACTAAATGTGGTGTTGTGCAATCGAGCATAGCTCTCAGAGATAAATGAATGAGATGCTCCAGTATCGAAAAGAACAGTTGCCGGATGGCAATTAACAAGGAGCGTACCAAGGACGACGTTGGGATCCTCATGAGTTTCTTCAGCTGAAACCTAGTTGACATGGCCACGTGCAGTGGTTGCTGGCTTGGCGTAGTAAGTCTTTCCTGCTGGCTTACCACGGCCAACGGACTGTCCAGGTTGATTGGGGTTGTTTCGGGGGACACTCGCGCAAATAGTGACCCATTTATCCACACTTGAAGCATGTCACAACATTGGGGCGTGGAGCAGCATTAGCAGCGGGGCCACCATAGACCTTGGGCGGTGCATACTGCTGGTTGGGGCGAGGCGCCTCGAAGGATGGCCTCGGAGTGAACCTAGGTGGCAGAGCAGTGTTCGGAATCCAGACCCGGCGCTTCTGAGATCCGGAGCCGGATGAGGAACCAAAATCGCGAGAGTGCTTGCGTGTAGCGTCATAGTCAGTCTGTCCTGTCTCAGCACTGATGGCCTTATTGACCAATTTCTGGAAGGAGGTGCACTCGTGCAGACGAAGATCACGGCGAAGCTCGGGGCTAAGTTCCTTGCGGAACCTTGCCTGCTTCTTGGCGTCGGTGGATACCTCTTCAGGAGCATAGCGTGCTAGATTTCCAAACTCACGGCTGTATGCATCCACGATCAGTCTGCCTTGGGTGAAGTTGCAGAATTCTTCCCGCTTACGATCTTTGAGACCCTCCGGAATATGATGCTCACGGAAAGCCTCACTGAATTCAGCCCAAGTAGTGATTTGGCCGGCTGGGCGCATAGCCACAAAGTTTTCCCACCAGAGGCTAGCAGGGCCTTCGAGGTGATAGGCAGCGTAGGTAACCTTATCAGCTTCGGCTACGTTGGCAGAAGGTAGCTTATGGGTGATGCTGCGAAGCCAATCATCCGCATCGAGGGGCTCGACGGAATGGTTAAACTTCGGTGGGTACAACTTGATAAAGTCATTGATGGACACCAAGTCGTTCCTCTGATGACGTGCAGTATTCTGCTCAATTCGCTCTAGCAAGCGGTTAGTCTCACGCTTGTTTCTTTCTGCCTCCAGCATGACTTCGGCCAGAGAAGGCGGTTGAGGCAGATTCTCCCCCCTAGCTGCATTGGCTTCACCCTGTGCCTGGACAGCAGGGTTGTTGCGGGTGTTAACCATCCTAGGAGAAACAAAACAACGGTTTAGACAAGGATGGCTAAATCTTGGCAAGGAAATGCGGAATGTAATGGACAACACGGAATGCAGAGATGATCATCAGTATGACATGGTAATATAGAAACTGACATATATATACCAACGGTCATACACACCATACATAGTTTAGTACAAGCCCAGGCTAGAGTACAGCTACGATGAAAGACGATACATCTCATCAGAGGCATTCCAAGCTCCTATACATTATTTTTCTACACCTCCGGAACGTGATACACACCAAGTCGTATCCCACAAGACACGCAGGACTGTGGGGAATACAACTGTTACAATACTAGCGGATCTACTACCAACTCAGACGTCTCCGTAGTAATCTTCATAGAAGTCACCACCATGTCCTGGGAGCTGAACATGATCATCTGGAAACAGTCGGTCCTGTGGAGCTTGCGGTCCAAAAGGACTCGGGTGTGGCCTTGGTCCAACAAACGGTGGCAGACGGGGTCCACGAGGAGGGGTGATGCCTCCTACATCACGCCATTCCATACATTCTGGCAGACCAGACCGCACGGGGTACAAGTCCCTCATGTCCATATACCCGGCCTGCACGGCAGGTGCAAACCGTGTCAGAGTGGCCCAGTGATCAGAACGGGCATTAAAGAGCTCCATTAGCAAGGCACGATTCTCACGGTCCTTGTCCTCAAGCATCTCGGTGGTGGTGCGGAGTAGTGAATCCTCATGGGTAGGATCACAGTAGGTAGCCTGATAGTACCCCTGTGCCCCAGGGAGTGATGCTGCCATATAGCGGAAGTCAGTGTTCTGAAGCAAGGCAGTTCTGGCTCGCATGATAGTCATCATCGAGTAAGCTGCGTCCTGCACGGACATCTCGATGGTAACCCCAAGTCCATAAGAGCAATGGAGGGGTTCAGTAGCTCCAGGATAGGAAGGGTAAATCCTGACTGTGCAAAAATATTGGCTTTGATTAAAGTCTCGAAACTGCTCCTCGACGGTATACTCGGGATACCACCGATAGCCTGTCTCAACCATCACTCGGACCAGCATGGCCGTGTGACCAGGTATGCCGAGGCACCGGGTCAGACGAACCACTTGATTCTGGGAACGGGTGGCCATCTGAAAGCACGGAATAATGCAAGGCATTAGTATTTCTAGGAGAATTCGGACAACATAACGGCTGTAAATGCTCGGAAAAAGATTTGAGACATTCGCAACAGTTTGCAATACCACTCAACAACATCATGTCAAGGTTCTGGTTCAACCGACAACATACTAAAGGTAGTAGAAACTGAACCGAAGCATGGAACCAACAATCCTATAAGTTACTACGGATTAGTAACACGTGAACCTGATAGAGAGAAGAGAGCCTAGTCCTTAACCCACGTAGAATGAGAAGAGAATGACTCAGATCAGAGGGCATAAGGTAAGGAGTAAAAGCGACTTACGTTCCCTCCCATAATCAATTCCCCTACATATAACTAAAGCATTTCTAGACTCGACATTGACCAGTTTGGCTTAACGTACCTACAGGCAGTCCGGCTCTGATGCCAACGCTGTCAGGACCCCGATTCTAAGTCACACCGATCTAGCCTGTAACACCTCATATTACATTGCGGCCTCACGCACGGTACTCCCACGGGTGTCGCCTTACCATGGCCCGGGACCGTTTGCGCCTTTTGGCTCACGTATATGACAATGTCGCTAGCATCCATATGACAGAGAACCCGGGCCGACATGGCTAGTCGTGAACCCAAAGCGGCACTAACGTATGGGGACAGGCATACATGAATCAACATCGAACGTGTCGGTCAGCAGCGTGTGAATCCGGGCTGTAGCACTGGGCTAACAGGACTCCGGGAACCCGGGCTGTAGCAGGCTAGGCAGGACTCCGGATGTCACCGCGTGACATTTCCCTGAAGGGACAGACACAGGAACGATATGAAACACATGCCGGCCAGTCAAGTGTCCAGAGCAGTAGTGCTGGGCTAGCAGGACTCCGGTGAACCGGGCTGTAGCGGACTACTATGGCTCAAGGAGGCACTAGACTACATTTCCCCATAAGAGAGGCTGCCAAGGATAAACAACTAGATTGTCGGATCCCACACATACCAAGCATTTCAATCATACACACAATATGCTCGATATGTGCAAATACAACATGGCATCACAACAAAACTCTACAACTCAAAGTACTTTATTTAAAGGGCTCCAGATAGCCTTACATAACTTGTTCATACAGATAGGGGTCACATGACCCGACACTCAAGTCATACAATCATACAAACACATGCGGAAGCAACTTGTCTGGGTACAGACACTAGAAAGAAAGAAGGCTTGACGAAGCCTGTCTACCTACGTAGGCCCTTCACAAGCCTAGATCACCACCTGGGTGGCAAGTCACTCGTCGTTGTCGAGTTCTACATAGAACCCATCGGAAGGGGCGGTGTTGTCGTCTGAAAACAGTAATTGAAGCAACATGAGTACAAAGGTACTCAGCAAGTCTTACAACAGACCCTACTATACATGTTCATTCTCAAGAAGGTAGTGGAGTTATTGCAGCAAGCCAGCTTTGACTCTTGGCTAAGCTATCCTACGAGACACCACTTGTAAAATAGTTTTCGCACACGAGTCCACTAATCACCATTTCAATACTCCACCGTGGATCCTCCCTCGTCATCCCACGAGAGGTCCATCCGCCGTACTCACACTTATCTTGAGGCTTTTAATAGTATCCATTTACTTGTCTATGAACTGCATAAGCGACCAAGTAGTCCCTTACCGCAGACGCGGCTATTCGAATAGTTTTATACCCTGCAGGGGTGTACTTCGTCACACACGCTCTCACCACTTACCACCGTTTACACATTGTGTACTCGGCAACCTTCAAGCGGAAGCCCAACGAGGGTGTCGGCCATAGCCTACCTAAACACTCGAGTCTCTAGTCCAGGTTTATCGCCTATTCAGGTTCCATCCGCAGAATGTCCGGCCGAGGTTTCCACATACGGCCCCGAACGATGTGTGCAGGGTTCCCGAGACACCAAACGGGCGACTCGGTACACCGGGCCACGAGCCTACCGCATCACAGCCCACCCCTTGGTCAGCGCTGTCCACGGCCTCCAGCTTACTACAAACACCAGAAACTACGTGCAACTCCTGGACAGAGGACAAGGGTGATTAAGAAGCCGAGGGGGTCCATTGGTTTCGGGCCCAATGCGTGGTAGTAGCTGAATCTTAAATCACGCATACAGATCTCAGTTCTTAGGGACGGTCTCAATGAAACAACCCACCATGTACTCCTACATGGCCTCCCATCGATACCTTTACCAAATCGTATTCAACACCTCACTCTCATTACCGACACACGCTTTCACTCTAGTTCATCACCCTGATGAGTCAGACCTGACACGACTCTAAGCGTAGCAAGCATAGCATTGTAGGAACACAACATGGCTCAATCAACTCCTACACATGCTAGTGGGTTTCATCTAGTTATTGTGGCAATGACAGGTCATGCAAAGGAAAGTGGGTTCAACTACCGCAACACACAGCAGTTTGAATCGCGTTGTCTTAATGCAGTAAATGAGAGCAGAAGCGAGAAGATGGGTTTGTATCGAAATGATCAATGGGTTGCTTGCCTGACGGAGTGGTGGTGGGATACTGCCCTTCAGTTGGATACTCGTGAATATCCTCGAAGGCAGGACCTACCACAATGAACACATCGAAGCACAATCAACACCAAGCAAAGTGCAACAATATGATGCATGCATGAGACATGGCAAAATGGATGTATTGGGCTAATGCAACTAGGACCAGATGGGTTTGGACTATTTTGAATCAAAGATTCAAATTCCAAGTTCATATGTGGCCCTTTTTAGTGCTTTATCTTGTCCTGCATTAAACAGTAGGTTAATTTATTTAAACATGCATGAAACCAGTACAGATGGATAGAATGGATTTTTCTGATCATTTTTCATATATAAATCTTTTCATTCTGAGCTATAGATTATTTTCTATGATTTTTTGAAGTTTGTCATAATTTCTGGAATTTCCTGTATAAGAATAATTCCAGTTATTAAGTTACTTATTACGTCAGCAGTGTGTCATGATGACGTCAGCGGTCAACGGGGTCGTCTAGGTCAAACCTGACGTGTGGGTCCCCTGTGTCAGTGTCACTGTTAGATAATTAACTAATTAGGATTAACTTAAATCTAACCCAGGTTAATTAGCAGGCGGGCCCCACTTGTCAGTGACTCTGGGGAGTCAAACCCATGGTCAAACCACGCTGACTCGCCGGCGTTTAGCCGCCGGCGACGTCCAGACGCGGCGGTGGGGTGCGGGATCTGTGCTCCGGCGATCAAATGGGCGGCGGAGAGCATCTACACGCAGCTGGGAACGAGCCGCATCGACTGGTGGTGGTGGTGGAGCTCGGGGTCGCCGAAATCGACGCCGGCGACGAGCCGTGCGGCTGCCGGGGTACGGGTGTAGTCGAACCCGTCGCTAGAGAGCACGGCGAGGGGCGTGCGATGGTGCTACGGGCTCCTGGCGATGCAGTGAAGCTAACGGCCATGGTGGTGCGACCGTTGGATGGTCGGAGCTTCGTCGGCGACGAGCTCGTGCGGCGGCGTGTGCGGTGCTGCTGGTTACGGTCGACGCAAGGGGCAGCAGCAGGAATGAGAGGATGGGGAAGGGGCAGAAGCTCACGGCAGAGGCGATGAGCTAGGTGGCGCTGTCGGGGACGAACTGCTGCGGTGGTGACGGCGAAGGGGATCTCCGGCGGTGGGCGGTGAAGGCGAGGTCGAAGCAGTAGCTTCGGGGCAAGCGAGCGCTCGGGGCTCGACTTGCTCGAAGGAGAAGGCGACGGCGGAGCTGCTGGACACGGTGGGGCGGCGCGAGGACGACGGTGGGCGCGGCTACGCCGGAGAGGTGGCAGCGGCTCCTTCGGCCATGGCGAGAGAGAGCGAGGGAGAGGCGATGGGGGCGAATGGGGGTGTCCAGGGGCTCGGGGGCGCGACGTGGAGGTCGTCCAGCTCTTCCACGTGTGAGGCGACAAGCAGGTGGCGCCGTGGCGAGCTCGCGCACGCCGGCGTCACCGCTGTGCCTGCTCTGGCGGGAGCAAGCAGCTGACTGGCCATGGGCCAGCACAGTGCTGGGCCGCCAGGTGGGCTGCCAGGTAAGTTATTTCTCTGCTTTCTGTTTTCCTTTATATTTATTTCTGTTCTGTGTTTTGAAATAGTAGAAATACTATTCCATTTAGGAAAATCTTGAAAATATTCAGAGGCACCTTTGAAAATATTCTCAACAGCCTAAAAATACCTTCAAGATTATTTGGGCATTTGAAAATATTTATAGGATTTAAATTGCCCAAATGCAAATACTTATGGCTTGGTGCAAAAATCCAGAATGGCCTCCAAAAATATGAAACCATTTTTGGCAGAGATTTTAGCCAGGACCAAAGATGGTGAACATTTATGGAGGGCATTTCAGGTTCATTGAAAAGGATTTTAGTAAACCCTAGTTGTGTTCAGGGGGGGTGCTGGGGGTTTCTGGCATCCCCATTTCAAGTTTCTGTGAAAAGTAGTCAGGATGCAACACTCTAATGCATGAACTAGCTAGGATGTGACAGCTTGTGAACCTCATCTGTACTAAGGCAAGCCACAACAACATTTTGATGATGCCATTTCAATATTTGTGATTTTCTCACTTAAATGAAATGATTAGCCCATGCATATAAATAATTATTGAATTATTTATATTCTGTTAAGTATTGGTTAGTTGTTATGCTTGATTTACAGAATAGTTGAGACTAGTAAAGCAAGTTAAAATTTATTTGAGGTGATGTTAGAAATTATTTTGTTATGCATGTTCGTAATTATGTAAAGGTTTGTGTTTGCATTCTTAAATTGATAAAAATTTGTTAGAAAGTATTCTGTTAAATACTTGTTTAATCATATTACTGGTCTTATAGAATGTTTGTACCCAACTTAGTGATAAAAAAATTAAGAGTTGTTGATAATGATATTTTTTTTTATCAAGCATATGAAAGATTTATCGGAGTTACTTTCTTGCGTAGGAAATTAATAAAACTTGTTGCAAAATATTTTGGTTAAGTTGTGAGTCATTTTGAGCAAGTAGAGTAATATGAGTTGTTGACGTTCATGCTTGGTGTGCATATGGATGACGTCGGTCATTTTTATCAATATGTGATGCATGTGTTGTTTTGCATTTCATGGCATGCTATGACACCGGTCATTTTTAGTTTAAAGATTTATCCTGAATATAATTCAACTTGAATATACCGTTGACTGGGTCATGGTGCCGCTGAATCGAGTTTCTTTCCAGTGCAACCACATTTGCCTTGTGGGAGGCCTTGATTCGGTCCATTGACACGGCCTCTGGTCGGTGCCTCCATCTAGGGAAGATTATGTCGTGCTTGCCCTGGCCCGGTAAGCACACATAATCTTGTGTGCTCGTTGATGAGATTATGGTGCCGAGTCCCCGAGTGGGAGTGTTTTGACCACGACGGTGGTCGGGGTGTCTTTGGTAGACACGGGGCCACCCAGGACCAGCCCGTTGGGGATTTGGGTCGGAGTGGCCGGGAGAGTGCTGTGGCAATGGAGGGGTTTTGTCGGAATGCTGTTGGTCCACCCGAATGGGAATGCGAGGCCATGGGTTCCGTGGTGTGGGTACAGTGTGCTACCTCTGCAGAGTGTATAATCTATCGATAGCCGAGTCCACGGTCACGGACACCTCGTACTAGGTCCCACCATGAGTCAACGTTTAATAAAAATTGCACACTAAGCTATGAACTTTGCATTGTCAATGGATGGCAGAAAGGCCATCGAGGTATTTGGGACCAAATGATGGTCGTGGTTGTGATCGCCGTAAGGATCACGAGTTGTTCTTGAGAAAGACCACTATGGTGGTGTGTTTGTGGTCCAGAGATGATCACAGTTGGTAAGCTGTCCTGAGGGACGTTCGGGCTTGATCACAGCATGTTGACATATAATGTTGCATTATTAATAATTGGTTAAATATCATGATATTGTTTGTCGTTATGATTATGCTTGTTGTGAGCTTGCAAGTACATTCAATGTACTGACCTGGCGTGTCATGCCAGATTTCCGAAAAGTCTCGTTGGAAAGGAGCGCTGTTCGAGTCTAGATCATGTCCACATCAGTGTCCCTGTGATATGGAGCTTCCGTTATGACGTTATTCCGCTGCCACGTAGTTGTTCGAGTCGAGGCCCCTTTATGTTCACTAAATAATGTACATATTGTTCCGCCGCACCGAGTGTGCCGCTTGGCCTCGACCACTGTTGTAATATGAACTCTGTTCCGCTAGCATCAATAAAGCGGTTGTTTTCTGTACCAATATGTTGTGTGTTGCCAGAAGACATGATCTCTGGGCTGGCAATGCAGGGTAAACCGGTCGCTCTGAGCCGGGGTGCCACAACGGTTGGTATCAGAGCCGCGCTGACTGTAGGCCATGCTAGACTACGACGTGTTAACTGGACGCTAGACACGAGTATAGATGAGTGTCGGTAGCAGTTATAGCTGGTTGTTGCATTGTAGTCATTTGATTGTTATTTTTATGCTAACGTGTTAATGGTTGTGAGTGTAGATGGCTCCGGTGCCGTATCCGTGCCAGTTGCAGTTGATGCCGTACACTCCACCGCACCTTCTCCGCAACGTGTGGCGTCGGCTGTACCCTCACGGAGACGAACCAATCTACCGTGTGTACCGGGAGCGTCTAGCAGAGTCAGTGTATGAGTATCACGCAGTGGTTACTCTGCGCACCAGTTCTGATTCCGGCTCCTACACTCGCACTTCTCGGAGCGGTTACGCCTCCACCACTTCTCAGGATGTCCAGTTTGCCGCATTTGATGTCCTTGTCGAGCTTCGTTATACCGAGGTTCCAATGCAGCATCACCCAGGATTCTATTACTACCCATCTCTGCACGACAACGGTCGTGTCCGTTTTCCTCTCTTTAACCCGGAGTCTGATAGTGTTGCTAGCCATCTTGCTCGCTATATCACTGCTAGCTATCTGATGATCCATGAGTTGGCTCGAGAGCTGACTCGTGCCCGTACTGCTTTAGCCGCTACCTTGGTCACTACTGGGATCCACCACTACTCCATCCTCACTGGGATTTACCCCTTATGTCCCAGTTAGCTCTAGCTCCCCTATTTCGCCGGTTACTCCCCCGAGTAGCACAGTCGTTCCAGCCGTGAACCCTCTCAGTACTCCTGCCGAGTGGGTCTCACTTCCTGCTACTCCTGCAGCCCCGATGCTTCATCTTACCCCTGCCCCTGAGGAAGAGCCCTCGAGGCAGCGTCATCGTGTTACCTTTAACCCGGAGGTTTCCGTTAACCACATCAGTTCGGGATCTGAGACCGCTTCAGGGGAGGACACCGCAGCACCAGCAGAGCAGTAGTGTCTTTGAGTATTCGCAGTTGTCTAGATGGTGTACGAATGTAGTTGTACGAGTCATGATGCTTCATGTATGAGAGTAGTGGAACCAATCATGTTGTTTAATTTTTCATGTATGAGTCTATGTATAATTATGATGGGACTTTAATCGCCACATTCTCTTCGCTCTTTTTTTTTGAGAATTGTTGCTGGCTTTTCCCCAATTTTATTCTTGGATGTCCCTCATCTCGATTTCGTTGTCTTGGGAAAAATACTCAATAGGATGACGCGGGGAGGCGGCAGTAGCAACGTTCATGAGGGAACTCCTGTTCGTCGTTCCGCACGATAGGCAGGATATTATCCCGAGCCGTACGTTCAACCACCACCTCCTTCGCCTGATCCTCCCTCCACCGAGCAAGTTCTGCGTATGTTTGAAGAAAAAAGGAACAATGATCTGATTGAAATATTGAGAAGTGTGCAAGCTATAGTTGGACAAAATGGAAATCAGAATGGTCATCACTCAAAGTTGTCAGATTTTCAGAGGACCAATCTACCCAATTTCAGTCAGGTTGTTGACCCATTGGATGCAGACGATTGGTTGCGCACCATGGAGAAAAATCTTGAGATCGCCCGTACTGAAGGAAATGATAAAGTCCTATTTGCAACCCATTACCTTGAAGGCGCAGCTGCCATATGGTGGGAAAATACAAAAGCCATGTGGCCGATTGATGAGGAAGTCACCTGGGAAAAATTCAAGGATAAGTTCCGCAAATATCACATTCCTACTGGAGTTATGAAGGCCAAGCAGCGTGAATTTCTCGCGCTTGTCCAAGGAAATCAATCTGTGGCTGAGTATCTGCAAAAATTCAATCATCTGGCCCGTTACTCTCTGTATGACGTGGCCACCGAAGAAAGGAAGATGGACAGATTTCTTGGAGGTTTAAATCCGCAACTTCGGTGTGCTCTCAGTATGTTTGATTTCACGGATTTCCAAACTCTGGTAGACAAGGCATTCATCGCTGGACGGGAACACAAGCTTATATCAGATAATAGGCCTGTTAACGACAACAAGCGCAAGTTTGAGCCAAAGAAGGATGGGAACCTATGCAAAAGGCTCGTACCTGGCAGCAGACTCAGGTGGAATACCGGTCAAATTGGCAGCAGAATGTTACCAAGACCACCACTCAAGTCAAGAATGTTGTGGCCAATCCAATGCATGAGGAGCGGCAGCGCAATAATTCTTGTTTCACTTGCGGGCAGCCCGGACATTATGCCAAACAGTGCCCCAAGAACCACAGAGTGAATGCGCTAAGCAGGCCACAAGTCAACTTTATGGAGTCAGGGCCAACCCAGCAAAACATCACTGGGCACGTGAATCATATCTCCGCCAATGAATCCCAAGAGAAGCCAGAAGTCGTTATTGGTATGTTTTCTGTTAATGACATACCTGCAGTAATTTTATTTGACTCTGGGGCTTCCCATTCTTTTATTTCTCGGAGTTTTGCCGCCCAAAACAATTTTCCTTGCACAATTTTTGGCAAAAATATGCTGGTACAAACCCCGGGATCTATAATCAAGAGCAATCTAGTCTGCCGCGATCTGGAGATCAATATCAACGGGGTCCACTTTCCAACATCTCTGATAATCATTGAGTCTGAACAGTTGGATATTATACTGGGAATGGATTGGCTGACCAAATATCAAGTTTGTATAAACTACGCAACCCGAGAAGTCAATTTAACCAGTCTGAATGGGCAGCTCACCAAATTCTATGCTCGCAAGCATATACCCAAGCCAGAACTAGTGTGCACTGCTGTGGTCAAATTGGAATTTATTCCTGTCGTCAGTGAGTACCCTGATGTGTTTCCAGAAGAACTGCCAGGCATGCCACCAGATCGGGAACTGGAATTTGCCATAGATCTTGTGCCCGGAACCGCACCATTATACAAGAAGTATTACCGGATGCCCTCATCAGAATTAGTGGAACTAAAGAAACAGCTTGACGAATTACTCCGGAAAGGTTATATTCGTCCCAGCTCTTCACCGTGGGGGTCACCTGCAATATTCATGGGTAAAAAGGATGGCAGTCTCCGTATGTGTATAGATTATCGCTAGCTGAATGAGGTCACCATCAAAAATAAATACCCACTGCCAAGGATTGATGATCTGTTCGATCAGCTCAGTGGGGCTAAAGTATTCTCAAAAATCGATTTACGGACCGGATATCATCAGCTCAAGATTAAAAGGGAAGATATTCCTAAGACCGCATTCACTACACGATACGGTCTTTACGAATATACTGTGATGTCCTTTGGTCTCACCAATGCCCCTGCCTTCTTCATGCATATGATGAACAAGGTGTTCATGGACTTCCTCGACAAATTTGTGGTAGTCTTTATCGACGACATCCTCATTTACTCCAAGAGTGAAGAAGAGCATAAGGATCACCTCCGGGCAGTGCTACAACGGCTCCGCAACCATCAGCTATACGCCAAGTTCAGTAAGTGCGAGTTTTGGCTCAAGCAAGTTGGGTTTCTCGGGCATGTACTATCCGCCGAAGGCATAGCCGTGGACCCGAGCAAAGTAAAGGATGTGCTTGATTGGGTACCGCCCACGACTGTAACACAGATACAGATTTTCCTTGGATTAGCTGGATACTATCGTCGTTTCATTGAAGGGTTTTCCAAAATTGCTAAACCTATGACGGAACTGCTCAAAAAGGATACAAAGTTTGAGTGGACCAAGGACTGTGTGAACAGTTTTTATGAGCTAAAGACGCGTCTGACAACCGCACCCGTATTGACTCTTCCAGACATTTATCGCAGCTTCGATGTGTACTGTGATGCCTCCAGACAAGGTATTGGTTGTGTATTGATGTAAGACGGCAAGGTGGTAGCCTATGCATCACGACAACTACGACCACATGAGGGAAATTATCCTACTCATGATTTGGAATTGGCTGCAGTGGTTCATGCATTAAAAATTTGGAGACACTATCTCATTGGAAAAAGGTGCCAAATTTTGACCGACCACAAAAGCCTCAAGTACATCTTCACTCAGCCAGATTTAAATCTCCGTCAGCGAAGATGGTTAGAGTTGGTCAAGGATTATGACCTTGGAATAAATTACCATCCAGGCAAGGCCAACGTCGTTGCCGATGCGCTCAGTCGAAAGCCCGTCAGCTTAAATGTCATGTTAAAATCATTGCCTACCGGGACTTCAGGAGGCCCAGCCAGATGCTGGCCTCACTAATATTTTGGGAGTTACCCCACACTTGAGATGGAAATCCGCAAGGCCCAGCCAGATGACGCCAAGCTACAAAAACATGCAAGGCAGCCCCCAGATTTCTTCAAGGACAACTTCGGTACCCTCCGATTCCGTGGACGAATTTGTGTACCAAATCAACCGGACTTGAAGAGGAAAATCTTGTCAGAAGCACACGAATCCTCGTATTCCATTCATCCGGGAAGTACGAAAATGTATGAAGACCTTAAACAAATATTCTGGTGGAATGGGATGAAGAAAGACATTGCCTATTTTGTAGCCTGTTGCGACATATGCAACAAGGTGAAAGCAGTGCATCAGAAGCCAGCCGGACTTCTCCAACCACTGCCAGTTTCACAATGGAAATGGGATGATATTTGCATGGACTTCATCACCGGATTGCCTAGGACTCAGCGTAGCAAAGACGCAATCTGGGTTATAGTGGACACCCTAACCAAGGTTGCTCATTTCATCCCGGTCAGCACCAGATACAGAGCAAATGAACTGGTGCAACTGTATGTATCCAGAATCGTCAGTCTGCATGGAGTGCCCCGGACTATCACTTCCAACTGAGGTTCTTTGTTTACCTTCGCTTTCTGGTCCCGCCTCCATCAAGCCTTGGGGACAGCACTAAAATATAGTACTGCTTATCACCCCCAGACGGACGGTCAGACAGAGCGAGTAATTCAAATACTCGAAGATATGTTGCGAGCCTGTGTGCTAGCCAACGGGGCGAACTGGGAAGATTGCTTTCCATACGCCGAGTTCTCGTATAACAATAGTTTCCAGACCAGTCTAAAGATGTCACCCTATGAAGCTCTATATGGTCGTAAGTGCCGCACTCCTCTAAATTGGTCTCAAGCTGGAGATAGCCATATCTTCAGAACCGATCTCATGATGGAAGCCGAGAAACAAGTCAGGGAAATCAGGGACCGACTGCAATTGGCCAAATCCCGTCAGAAGAGTTATTATGATGCAAAGCACCGGCAGGTCAGTTTTGAACCCGGAGAACATGTGTACCTCCAGGTCACTCCTATGAAAGGAGTTAAGCGATTTCAGACTCGTGGAAAGCTGGCACCCAGATTCATTGGTCCATTCCCAATTATGTCTCGAGTGGGTACGGTTGTTGGAAATATGCCCTAGAGGCAATAATAAAATGGTTATTATTATATTTCCTTGTTCATGATAATTGTCTATTGTTCATGCTATAATTGTGTTATAAGGAAACCGTAATACATGTGTGAATACATAGACCACAACATGTCCCTAGTGAGCCTCTAGTTGACTAGCTCGTTGATCAATAGATGGTTACGATTTCCTGACTATGGACATTGGATGTCATTGATAACGGGATCACATCATTAGGAGAATGATGTGATGGACAAGACCCAATCCTAAGCATAGCACAAGATCGTGTAGTTCGTCTGCTAGAGCTTTTCCAAATGTCAAGTATCATTTCCTTAGACCATGAGATTGTGCAACTCCCGGATACCATAGGAGTGCTTTGGGTGTGCCAAACGTCACAACCTAACTGGGTGGCTATAAAGGTGCACTACGGGTATCTCCGAAAGTGTCTGTTGGGTTGGCACGAATCGAGACTGGGATTTGTCACTCCGTATGACAGAGAGGTATCTCTGGGCCCACTCGGTAATGCATCATCATAATGAGCTCAATGTGACCAAGTTTTTGGTCACGGGATCATGCATTACGGTACGAGTAAAGTGACTTGCTGGTAACGAGATTGAACAAGGTATTGGGATACCGACGATCGAATCTCGGGCAAGTAACGTACCGATTGACAAAGGGAATTGTATACGGGATTGATTGAATCCTCGACATCGTGGTTCATCCGATGAGATCATCGTGGAACATGTGGGAGCCAACATGGGTATCCAGATCCCGCTGTTGGTTATTGACCGGAGAGTCGTCTCGGTCATGTCTGCATGTCTCCCGAACCCGTAGGGTCTACACACTTAAGGTTCGGTGACGCTAGAGTTGTAGAGATATTAGTATGCGGTTAACCGAAAGTTGTTCGGAGTCCCAGATGAGATCCCGGACGTCACGAGGAGTTCCGGAATGGTCCGGAGGTAAAGATTTATATATGGGAAGTCCTATTTTGGCCACCGGAAAATGTTCGGGATTTTTCGGTATTGTACCGGGAAGGTTCTAGAAGGTTCCGAAGTGGGGCCCACCTGCATGGGGGGACCCACATGAATGTGGGTAGTGGGGGCAAGGCCCCACAGCCCTGGTCAAGGCGCACCAAGATCCCACCTTAGAAGGAATAAGATCATATCCCGAAGGGATAAGATCAAGATCCCTAAAAAAGGGGGATAACAATCGGTGGGGAAGGGAAATGATGGGATTTCTTTCCCCCACCTTTGCCAACGCCCCAATGGACTTGGAGGGCAAGAAACCAGCCCCCTCCACGCCTATATATAGTGGGGAGGCGCATGGGAGCAGCACCCCAAGACCTGGCGCCTCTCTCCCTCCCGTGACACCTCTTCCTCCCCGCTTGCGCTTGGCGAACCCCTGCCGGGATCCCGCTACTTCCACCACCACGCCGTCGTGCTGCTGGATCTCCATCAACTTCTCCTCCCCCCTTGCTGGATCAAGAAGGAGGAGACGTCCCTACTCTGTACGTGTGTTGAACGTGGAGGTGCCGTCCGTTCAGCGCTAGGATCATCGGTGATTTGGATCACGACGAGTACGACTCCATCAACCCCGTTCTCTTGAACGCTTCCGCGCGCGATCTACAAGGGTATGTAGATGCACTCCCCTCTATCTCGTTGCTAGATGACTCCATAGATTGATCTTGGTGATACGTAGAAAAATTTAAATTTCTGCTACGATCCCCAACAGTGGCATCATGAGCCAGGTTTATGCGTAGATTCTATGCACGAGTAGAACACAAAGTAGTTGTGGGTGACGATTTGTTCAATTTGCTTACCGTTACTAGTCTTATCTTGATTCGGCGGCATTGTGGGATGAAGCGGCCCGGACCGACCTTACACGTACTCTTACGTGAGACAGGTTCCACCGACTGACATGCACTTGATCCATAAGGTGGCTAGCGGGTGTCTGTCTCTCCCACTTTAGTCGGATCGGATTCGATGAAAAGGGTCCTTATGAAGGGTAAATAGCAATTGGCATATCACCATTGTGGCTTTTGCATAGGTAAGAAACGTTCTTGCTAGAAACCCATAGCAGCCACGTAAAACATGCAACAACAATTAGAGGACGTCTAACTTGTTTTTGCAGGGTATGCTATGTGATGTGATATGGCCAAAAGGATGTGATGAATGATATATGTGATGTATGAGATTGATCATGTTCTTGTAATAGGAATCACGACTTGCATGTCGATGAGTACGACAACCGGCAGGAGCCATAGGAGTTGTCTTAATTTATTGTGTGACCTGCGTGTCAATGAAAACGCCATGTAATTACTTTACTTTATTGCTAACCGTTAGCCATAGTAGTAGAAGTAATAGTTGGCGAGACAACTTCATGAAGACACGATGATGGAGATCATGGTGTCATGCCGGTGACGAAGGTGATCATGTCGTGCCTCGAAGATGGAGATCAAAAGGCGCAAGATGATATTGGCCATATCATGTCACTTTATGATTTGCATGTGATGTCTGTCATGTTTACATCTTATTTTCTTAGAACGACGGTAGCATAAATAAGATGATCCCTCACTAAAATTTCAAGAAATGTGTTCCCCCTAACTGTGCACCGTTGCGAAGGTTCGTTGTTTCGAAGCACCACGTGATGATCGGGTGTGATAGATTCTAATGTTCGCATACAACGGGTGTTGACGAGCCTAGCATGTACAGACATGGCCTCGGAACACATGCGAAACACTTAGGTTGACTTGACGAGCCTAGCATGTATAGACATGGCCTCGGAACACAAGAGATCGAAAGGTCGAACATGAGTCGTATAGTAGATGCGATCAACATGGAGATGTTCACCGTTGATGACTAGTCCGTCTCACGTGATGATCGGACATGGCCTAGTCGATTCGGATCATGTATCACTTAGATGACTAGAGGGATGTCTATCTAAGTGGGAGTTCTTTAAATAATTTGATTAATTGAACTCATTGTCATGAACATAGTCTAAATTGTCTTTGCAAATTAAGTTGCAGATCAATAGCTCGTGCTTAAGCTCCCTGTTTTAATACGTTCGTAGAGAAAGACTAAGTTGAAAGTTATTGTGAGCAATTGTGCGGACTAGGGCCGTAGTCTGAGGATTGTCCTCACTGCTACACAGAAGGCTTCTGTCCTTGATGCACCGCTCGGTGTGCCAACCCCTCTAGCGTCGTCTGTGGATGTTGTGAACATCTGGCAGACACATTCTGATGACTACTTGATAGTTTAGTGCGCCATCCTTTACGGCTTAGAGTTGGGGCTCCAAAAGCGTTTTGAACGCCATGGAACATATGAGATATTTCAAGAGCTGAAATTGGTATTTCAGGCTCATGCCCATGTTGAGAGGTTTGAGACCTCTGACAAGATCTTTGCCTACAAGATGGAGGAGAATAGCTCAGCCAGTGAGCATGTGCTCAGAATGTCTGGGTACTTCAATCTCTTGAATCAAGTGGGAGTTAATCTTCCAGATAAGAGATTGATTGACAAAGTTCTCCAGTCGCTATCACCAAGCTACTAGAACTTCATGATGAACTATAACATGCAGGGGATGGAGATGATCCCGGAGCAGTTCGCGGTAGGCCGCGAAAGTAGAAATGAAGAAGGAGCATCAAGTGTTGATGGTTAACAAGACCACTAGTTTCAAAGAAGGGAAAGGGCAAGTAGGGAAACTTCATGAATGGCAAGCCAGTTGCCGCTCCAATGAAGAAACCCAAGAACCCAAACCCGAGATGAAGTGCTTCTATTAGGGGAACTGTCACTGGTAGCGGAACTGCCTCAAATACTTGGTAGATAAGAAGGCTGGCAACTTCAACAAAAGTACATTTGATATATGTGTTATTGATGTGTACCTTACTAGTACTCCTAGTAGCACATGGGTATTAGATACCGGTTCAGTTGCTAAGATTGGTAACTCGAAACAAAAGCTACGGAATAAACGGAGACTAGCTAGGGGCGAGGTGACGATGCGTGTTGGAAGTGTTTCCAAGGTTGATGTGATCACCATCGCACGCTCCCTCTACCTTCGAGATTAGTGTTGAACCTAGATAAATGTTGTTTGCATTGGTGTCTGCATTGAGCATGAACATGATTAGATCATGTTTATTGCAATGCGGTTATCCATTTAAGTCAGAGAATAATGGTTATTGTGTTTACATGAATAACACCTTCTATGGTCATGCACCCCATGTGAATGGTTTATTGAATCTCGATCGTGGTGATACACATGTTCATAACATTGATGCCAAAAGATGTAGAGTTGATAATGACAGTACCACTTTTGTGGCACTGCCGCTTAAGGTCGTATTGGTGTAAAGCGCATGAAGAATCTCCATGCCGATGGAGTTTTGGAGTCACTTGATTTTGAATCACTTGACACATGCGAGCCATGCCTCATTGGCAAGATGACTAAAACCCCGTTTTCTGGAACAATGGAATAGGCAAGTGACTTGTTGGAAATCATACATGCTGATGTGTGCGATCCGATGAGTGTTGACGCGTGCGGTGGATATCGTTATTTTCTCACCTTCACCAATGAATTGAGTAGATATGTGTATATTTACTTAATGAAGCATAAGTCTGAAACGTTTGAAAAGTTCAAGCAATTTCAGAGTGAAGTTGAGAATCATCATAACAAGAAGATCAAGTTCCTGCGATCTGATCAAGGGAAAAGTATCTGAGTTGTGAGTTTGGCAATCACTAAAGACAAGGTGGAATCGTTTCACAGTTGACGCATCCTGGAACACCATAGCCTAATGGTGTGTCCGAGCATCGTAGTCGCACCCTATTGGTTACGGTGCGATCTATGATATCTCTTACCGATCTACCGCTATCGTTTTGGGGTTATGCATTAGAGACAGCTACATTCACTTTAAATAGGGCACCATCTAAGTCCGTGGAGACGACACCGTATGAACTATGGTTTGGCAAGAAACCTAAGTTGTTGTTTCTTAAGGTTTGGGGCTACGATGCTTATGTCGATAGGCTTCGGCCAGAAAAGCTCGAACCCAAAGCGGGAAATTGTGTCTTCATAGAATACCCAAACAAGACGATTGGGTATACCTTCTATCTCAGATCTGAGGGCAAATTGTTTGTCGCTATGAACAGGTCCTTTGTCGAGAAAGAGTTTCTCTCGAAAGAATTGAGTGGGAGGAAGATAGAACTTGATGAGGTTGTTGAACCTTCACTTCAATCAGAGAGTAGCGCAGCACAGAAAGATGTTTGTGGCACATCCCTCAGTTGAAGAGAAAGCTAATGATGATGATCATGGCGCTTCAGATCAAGTTACTATCAAACCTCGTAGGTCGACAAGGGTGTATACAACTTCTGAGTGGTCACCCTGTCTTAAAGGTCATGTTGTTGGACAATGATGAACCTATGAGCTATGGAGACGCGATGGTGGGCCCAGATTCCAACAAATGGCTAGGAGCCATGAAATCCGAGATAGGATCCATGTATGAGAACAAAGTATGGACTTTGGTGGACTTGCCCAATGATCGGCAAGCCATTAAGAATAAATGGATCTTTAAGAACAAGACAGACGCTGATGGTAATGTCACCATTTATGAAGCTCGACTTGTCTCAAAGAAGTTCCCGACAAGTTCAAGGAGTTGACTGTGATGAGACTCTCTCAATCATAGCGATGCTAAAGTCTGTTAGAATTATGTTAGCAGTTGCTGAATTTTCATTTACGAAATCTGGCAGATGGATGTCAAAACAAAAGTTTCCTTGACGGTTTCCATGAGGAAAGGCTGTATGTGATACAACCAGGCTGTATGTGATACAACCAGAAAGTTTTTGTCGATCCTAAGGATGCTAAAAGGTATGCAAGCTCCAGCTATCCCTCTATGGACTAGAGCAAGCATCTCGGAGTTGGAACATACGCTTTGATGAGGTGATCAAAGTTTTTGGGTTTATACAAAGTTTGCAAGAAACTTGTATTTACAAGAAAGTGAGTGGGAGCACTACAACATTTCTGATAAGTATATGTGGATGACATATTGTTGATCGGAAATGATGTAGAATTTCTGGAAAACAAAAAGGGTTGTTTGAATGGAGTTTTTCAAAGGAAGACCTTGGTAAAACTGCTTACATATTGGGTATCAAGATCTATAGAGATAGATCAAGACGCCTGATAAGACTTTCACAGAACACATACCTTGACATGATCTTGAAGGAGTTCAAGATGGATCAGTCAAAGAAGGAGTTCTTGCCTGAGTTGTAAGGTGTGAAGTTAAGACTTAAAGCTCGACCACGGCAGAAGAAAGAGAAAGGACGAAGGTCGTCCCCTATGCCTTAGCCATAGGCTCTATACGATATGCCATGCTGTGTACCGCGATGTGCCTTGCCACGTGTCTGGCAAGGGGGTATAAGAATGATCCAGGAGTGGATCATTGGACAGCGGTCAAAATTGTCCTTGGGAATAAGGAAATTTTTTCTCGATTGTGGAGGTGATGAAGAATTCGGCGTAAAGGGTTACGTCGATGCAAGCTTTAACACCAAGCCGGATGACTCTGAGTAGCAAACCGGATACGTATAATGGAGCAACCATTTGGAATAGCTCCAAGTGGAGCATAGTAGCAACATCTACAATATGAAATATAGATTTGCAAAGTACACACGGATCTGAATGTTGCAGACCCGTTGACTAAAACCTCTCTCACAAGCAGAACATGATCAAACCCTAGAACTCATTGAGTCTTAATCACATGATGATGTGAACTAGATTATTGACTCTAGTAAACTCTTTGGGTGTAGTCACATGGCGATGTGGACTATGAGTGTTAATCACATGGCGATGTGAACTAGATTATTGACTCTAGTGCAAGTGGGAGACTGTTGGAAATATGCCCTAGAGGCAATAATAAAATGGTTATTATTATATTTCCTTGTTCATGATAATTGTCTATTGTTCATGCTATAATTGTGTTATCCGGAAACCTTAATACATGTGTGAATGCATAGACCACAACATGTCCCTAGTGAGCCTCTAGTTGACTAGCTCGTTGATCAATAGATGGTTACGGTTTCCTGACTATGGACATTGGATGTCATTGATAACGGGACACTGGATTCTCCTAATGATGTGATGGACAAGACCCAATCCTAAGCATAGCACAAGATCGTGTAGTTCGTCTGCTAGAGCTTTTCCAAATGTCAAGTATCATTTCCTTAGACCATGAGATTGTGCAACTCCCGGATACCATAGGAGTGCTTTGGGTGTGCCAAACGTCACAACCTAACTGGGTGGCTATAAAGGTGCACTACGGGTATCTCCGAAAGTGTCTGTTGGGTTGGCACGAATCGAGACTGGGATTTGTCACTCCGTATGACGGAGAGGTATCTCTGGGCCCACTCGGTAATGCATCATCATAATGAGCTCAATGTGACCACGTGTTTGCTCACGGGATCATGCATTACGGTACGAGTAAAGTGACTTGCTGGTAACGAGATTGAACAAGGTATTGGGATACCGACGATCGAATCTCGGGCAAGTAACGTACCGATTGACAAAGGGAATTGTATACGGGATTGATTGAATCCTCGACATCGTGGTTCATCCGATGAGATCATCGTGGAACATGTGGGAGCCAACATGGGTATCCAGATCCCGCTGTTGGTTATTGACCGGAGAGTCGTCTTGGTCATGTCTGCATGTCTCCCGAACCCGTAGGGTCTACACACTTAAGGTTCGGTGACGCTAGAGTTGTAGAGATATTAGTATGCGGTTAACCGAAAGTTGTTCGGAGTCCCGGATGAGATCCCGGACGTCGCGAGGAGTTCCGGAATGGTCCGGAGGTAAAGATTTATATATGGGAAGTCCTATTTTGGCCACCGGAAAATGTTCGGGATTTTTCGGTATTGTACCAGGAAGGTTCTAGAAGGTTCCGAAGTGGGTCCCACCTGCATGGGGGGACCCACATGAACGTGGGTAGTGGGGGCAAGGCCCCACACCCCTGGTCAAGGCGCACCAAGATCCCACCTTAGAAGGAATAAGATCGTATCCCGAAGGGATAAGATCAAGATCCCTAAAAAAGGGGGATAACAATCGGTGGGGAAGGGAAATGATGGGATTTCTTTCCCCCACCTTTGCCCACGCCCCAATGGACTTGGAGGGCAAGAAACCAGCCCCCTTCACCCCTATATATAGTGGGGAGGCGCATGTGAGCAGCACCCCAAGCCCTGGCGCCTCCCTCCCTCCCGTGACACCTCTTCCTCCCCGCTTGCGCTTGGCGAAGCCCTGCCGGGATCCCGCTACTTCCACCACCACGCCGTCGTGCTACTGGATCTCCATCAACTTCTCCTCCCCCCTTGCTGGATCAAGAAGGAGGAGACGTCCCCGCTCCGTACGTGTGTTGAACGCAGAGGTGTCGTCCGTTCGGCGCTAGGATCATCAGTGATTTGGATCACGACGAGTACGACTCCATCAACCCCGTTCTCTTGAACGCTTCCGCGCGCGATCTACAAGGGTATGTAGATGCACTCCCCTCTATCTCGTTGCTAGATGACTCCATAGATTGATCTTGGTGATACGTAGAAAATTTTAAATTTCTGCTACGATCCCCAACAGTGGCATCATGAGCCAGGTTTATGCGTAGATTCTATGCACGAGTAGAACACAAAGTAGTTGTGGGTGACGATTTGTTCAATTTGCTTACCGTTACTAGTCTTATCTTGATTCGGCGGCATTGTGGGATGAAGCGGCCCGGACCGACCTTACACGTACTCTTACGTGAGACAGGTTCCACCGACTGACATGCACTTGATCCATAAGGTGGCTAGCGGGTGTCTGTCTCTCCCACTTTAGTCGGATCGGATTCGATGAAAAGGGTCCTTATGAAGGGTAAATAGCAATTGGCATATCACCATTGTGGCTTTTGCATAGGTAAGAAACGTTCTTGCTAGAAACCCATAGCAGCCACGTAAAACATGCAACAACAATTAGAGGACGTCTAACTTGTTTTTGCAGGGTATGCTATGTGATGTGATATGGCCAAAAGGATGTGATGAATGATATATGTGATGTATGAGATTGATCATGTTCTTGTAATAGGAATCACGACTTGCATGTCGATGAGTACGACAACCGGCAGGAGCCATAGGAGTTGTCTTAATTTATTGTGTGACCTGCGTGTCAATGAAAACGCCATGTAATTACTTTACTTTATTGCTAACCGTTAGCCATAGTAGTAGAAGTAATAGTTGGCGAGACAACTTCATGAAGACACGATGATGGAGATCATGGTGTCATGCCGGTGACGAAGGTGATCATGTCGTGCCTCGAAGATGGAGATCAAAAGGCGCAAGATGATATTGGCCATATCATGTCACTTTATGATTTGCATGTGATGTCTGTCATGTTTACATCTTATTTTCTTAGAACGACGGTAGCATAAATAAGATGATCCCTCACTAAAATTTCAAGAAATGTGTTCCCCCTAACTGTGCACCGTTGCGAAGGTTCGTTGTTTCGAAGCACCACGTGATGATCGGGTGTGATAGATTCTAATGTTCGCATACAACGGGTGTTGACGAGCCTAGCATGTACAGACATGGCCTCGGAACACATGCGAAACACTTAGGTTGACTTGACGAGCCTAGCATGTACAGACATGGCCTCGGAACACAAGAGATCGAAAGGTCGAACATGAGTCGTATAGTAGATGCGATCAACATGGAGATGTTCACCGTTGATGACTAGTCCGTCTCACGTGATGATCGGACATGGCCTAGTCGATTCGGATCATGTAGCACTTGGGCATCCTTGGCTTTCACCCAAGTGTTCACTTCTCTCCCAAACCATCACTTCACTTCTGATCCACCACAAAATAACCTTTGGAATATTTTTCTTAAATGAAAAATATTCATTTTCTCTCAAAAACCCTAAGCCAGATCAGTTTGCTTCAAAGAAACCCTACTTTTTATGGCTCAGAAAATTCTGAGATAATTCACAAATATTCTAGAGACCCTAGGGCACCTCCCTGAGCAAAAATATTTCATCACTTTTTGGAATATTTTTGCTACAGAAAATCTTTTCTGTTCTGGACAGAAATGGTGGTTTCTACAGCAACTACCATTTTACCTGCTCCATTTGACCTGAACTTTCTTGTGCATCTTTACCTTATTAACTTATTACTAGCCTCCAAAGCACAGACCCAAACTCCCAGCCATTTGACCACAGTAACATCACAAAGTTACTGTCCAGAAACTTACCAGACTTGTAAAATCTTCTCTACTGCACCTGGATCCAAACCAAATCATGGTAACACTCTAAACTACCACGAACAACATGCCAGACATGATTTTTGGACGAAGGCTGGCCGGAGGAGAGAGTTCACGCGGTGACCACGCGTGTCCATGATGCCAGGCATGCGTGTCGACGTGCTCTGGGAACCGCCGAGCGCTCTGTTCGCGCGTGCTCGCTTCCCCTGCCTGCCAAACCTAGCCAAAGCTCGCCACCATCATCGTCTCGACACCATTAACTCCACCCTGGCACTCGCCGACGTCGGAGCTCGCCGTAGCGAGCATGGGCAAGGTCCGGCCAGCCCAACAGTGCAGGCGCACTGTGCTCGTCGTCACCCCCTTGATCCTGTGCTCGTCTCCGCTCGCCCACAGTGGCCGCGTGACCTCCGTCGCCTTCTCCCCCTCTCACTGACGCCGCTCGTCGCCGTGCGCCGTGGACAGGTGTCCACCGGCGGAGCCCGAAGCACGCTCGCCGCTCGCCTATAAATAGAGCCACCCCCAGCCTCCTCGAGCACCATCCAACACTCACACACACTCCACGGTCGAGTAGGAAGCCGTAGCCCGGCCGGGCAGGCCTCGGGCCGCCGTCCCCGAGCTCGAGCTCGTCGGCCATCCCCTCTGGTCGCCGCGGCAGCTCCAGCCCCTCCCAGGCCTGGGCGACCTCTCCAGGCCTCCGCCTCTCTCCGGTGAGGCCGTCTCGCCCGCTTGGAGCCTCTGGAGCGGCCTCTGCTTGCCGTCTTCCTCAACTCCGATGACCTCCTCGTTCTGCCTCCGCTCGTGAGCTAGATTCTGACGCCGTCCGACCACCCCTAGCCACGCTACGGGTACGGGCAGGTGCGCCTCGACCTCCTCTTGCCATCCCTCCCTCTTGTTTTGGCCAAAGAGCCCTCGTCGCCGACGAGAGCTCCGGCGAAGCCGCGACCGTCTCTGTTTCTCTCTCCCTCTTCCCCCACCTGACTAGCGGGGCCCGCTAGTCATCCACTTAGTACACGCGCGAAGCGGTACGAGTGGTGGCGCCCCTGGGCTTTACGCCTTCGACGTCACCCCCCTGGCTGTTTCTTTTTATTCAAAATCATTTATATTCCAGAGAGCTTCAAACAATTTTAACTTTTTAACCATAAGTCCAAATGAGATTATTCTTTTTGCATTGTGTTCTTTGAAAGGAAATCTAACAGCTCACCAAAGATAGGATTTTTTTGAGCTGTTTAGAATTTCTGGTGAATTTCAGAAGTGTTCTTGATATTCTCTTTTTGTGTTTAAAATTATTTTCAGAAGGTGAGGCTTGTCTTGAGGATCACCAGGAGGCTTGTGAACCTCATCTGTACTAAGGCAAGCCATAGCAACATTTTGATGATGCCATTTCAATATTTGTGATTTTCTCACTTAAATGAAATGATTAACCCATGCTTATAAATAATTGTTTAATTATTTATATTCTGTTAAGTATTGGTCAGTTGTTATGCTTGATTTACAGAATAGTTGAGACTAGTAAAGCAAGTTAAAATTTATTTGAGGTGATGTTAGAAATTATTTTGTTATGCATGTTAGTAATTATGTAAAGCTTTGTGTTTGCATTCTTAAATTGATAAAAATTTGTTAGAAAGTATTCTGTTAAATACTTGTTTAATCATATTACTGGTCTTACAGAATGTTTGTTCCCAACTTAGTGATAAAAAAATTAAGAGTTGTTGATAATGATATTTTTTGATCAAGCATATGAAAGATTTATCGGAGTTACTTTCTTGCGTATGAAATTAATAAAACTTGTTGCAAAATATTTTGGTTAAGTTGTGAGTCATTTTGAGCAAGTAGAGTAATATGAGTTGTTGACGTTCATGCTTGGTGTGCATATGGATGACATCGGTCATTTTTATCAATATGTGATGCATGTGTTGTTTTGCATTTCATGGCATGCTATGACACCGGTCATTTTTAGTTTAAAGATTTATCCTGAATATAATTCAACTTGAATATACCGTTGACTGGGTCATGGTGCCGCTGAATCGAGTTTCTTTCCAGTGCAACCACATTTGCCTTGTGGGAGGCCTTGATTTGGTCCATTGACACGGCCTCTGGTCAGTGCCTCCATCTAGGGAAGATTATGTCGTGCTTGCCCTGGCCCGGTAACCACACATAATCTTGTGTGCTCGTTGATGAGATTATGGTACCGAGTCCCCGAGTGGGAGTGTTTTGACCACGACGGTGGTCGGGGTGTCTTTGGTAGACACGGGGCCACCCAGGACCAGCCCGTTGGGGATTTGGGTCGGAGTGGCCGGGAGAGTGCTGTGGCAATGGAGGGGTTTTGTCGGAATGCCGTTGGTCCACCCGAATGGGAATGCGAGGCCATGGGTTCCGTGGTGTGGGTACAGTGTGCTACCTTTGCAGAGTGTATAATCTATCGATAGCCGAGTCCACGGTCACGGACACCTCGTACTAGGTCCCACCATGAGTCAACGTTTAATAAAAATTGCACACTAAGCTATGAACTTTGCATTGTCAGTGGATGGCAGAAAGGCCATCGAGGTATTTGGGACCAAATGATGGTCGTGGTTGTGATCGCCGTAAGTATCACGAGTTGTTGTTGAGAAAGACCACTATGGTGGTGTGTTTGTGGTCCAGAGATGATCACAGTTGGTAAGCTGTCCTGAGGGATGTTCGGGCTTGATCACAGCATGTTGACATATAATGTTGCATTATTAATAATTGGTTAAATATCATGATATTGTTTGTCATTATGATTATGCTTGTTGTGAGCTTGCAAGTACATTCAATGTACTGACCTGGCGTGTCATGCCAGATTTCAGGAAAGTCTCGTTGGAAAGGAGCGTTGTTCGAGTCTAGATCGTGTCCACATAAGTGTCCCTGTGATATGGAGCTTCCGCTACGATGTTATTCCGCTGCCACGTAGTTGTTCGAGTGGAGGCCCCTTTATGTTCACTAAATAATGTACATATTGTTCCGCCGCACCGAGTGTGCCGCTTGGCCTCGACCACTGTTGTAATATGAACTCTGTTCCGCTAGCATCAATAAAGCGGTTGTTTTCTGTACCAATATGTTGTGTGTTGCCAGAAGACATGATCTCTGGGCTGGCAATGCAGGTTAAACCGGTCGCTCTGAGCCGGGGTGCCACAAGCGCAGACGCCCACGACCAATCAACCGCCACGCGTCAACCGAGGCCGCAGACTTTTGGGGCCCGTGGTGCTCCGAACTTGACCCTTGGCTTCGCCACGAAGCCAAGCCCGAGCGCACCTTGGGCCCGGGGGCTACTGTCGGCGTTCTGGGAACGGGGGTCCCCAGACTTGCCTGCCTGCAGCCCATAGCGTGGCTAAGCCAGCAGGCCGTACGGCCCATCTTCATCAATAAGGCATCCAAGACCCTCGCGAGGGTCCATGCTTCGCGAGGCGGATGACGCGAGACCTCCTCTGGAGGGGCCTAGCCAGGCAGGCTCACGAGGAGCGGAGATATCAAGGCAGGGCAAAACCTCACGAGGCTCTCGTGATGTGAGCCATGACGAACGACACCAGGCGGGCGCCAGGCGGGTGCCAGCGCACGGAGCGTCCTTATTTCCTCTTTGGTGCTAAGGAGGCCAGCGCAGGCGAAGAGTACCGAGGCATCAGGCAAAGGTTGCTATATTGGTGCAACGAGACCAAGACCAGGAGGACAGCAAGACGGAGGTCATCGTGGAGCCCAAGACGGCGTCACCACCAGAGCTTTTCGCAGGCAAAGACCGCTTTTGTCAGGATAGCTTGTACTAGCTGTCCCCCTTCAAATTCACCCGCCATTGTTGGCTCCCTTCCCGCTCAATATTTGGGAAGAGGACCAGGGCCTATATAAGTAGAGCTAGCCACCATAGTAGGGGGCATCGAGCAGTTCATCGAATCCTCACCTGCACAAGTTCGACAAGCATAAGAACACCTCAACCTCAGGAGGTTGTTCTTCCTTTGTACTATTCAACATCAGCCCCAAGAGGCAATCCACCACCACCACACTGGAGTAGGGCATTACACCACAACGGTGGCCCAAACCAGTATAAACCTCGTGTCTTTCTGTGTTACGAGTTCGTCGAGTTCGTCCGCGAGATCCCAGCGAGCTAGGGCGTAGATCGATAGGAGGGAAAGACTTCGCGCGCACCCCAGTGTTTGAACCTTAAGGGTTTGCCGGAACCCCACATCTGACATATCGGTAGGGGGAGAACTTTGCGCGCACCCCAAAGTTCGAACCTTAAGGGTTTTGCCGGAACCTGTGATCCGACATTACTAGAGCACAATTACTCATCAACATAACTCACATATCACATCATCATATCTCAAAACTATTACTAAGAATCAAGTTTATTTTGTCCAATGATCTTCATGACATTTTTCTTTTCTTTTTCTTTATCCTTCTTGGATATCTATCACTTTGGGACTAATTTTCATGTGTTCCTTTTCATAAGCTCAAACAAATATAAGTGAAGATCATGAGCATAATTCTTTTTCTTTCTCTCAAAATAATTTAAGTGAAGCAAGAGAGAATTTCTTTAAAATTTTACTAACTCTCAAATAAATCTAAGTGAAGAAAGAGAGCATTTCTTCAAAAATAACAAAGCACACTGTGCTCAAAAAGATATAAGTGAAGCACGAAAGCAAATCCTAGCTCATAAAAGATTTAAGTGAAGCACAGAGAGCAATTCTAACAAGTCATGATATAATTTTGGCTCTCTCAAATAGGTGTGTCCAGCAAGCGTTGATGACTTAAAACACAAAATAAAACAAGAAAAGACACATATCATACAAGACACTCCAAGCAAAACACATATCATGTGACGAATAAATATCCTTCTTTCATCCATCGTAAGATAACCCAAAACTTGAAAACTTCAATCACACAAAACTCAACAAAACCTTCGTGAGATCCGTTAGTGTAAGAAAAATAAATCACTACTATAAGTGTTGTATAAAACCAATTAATATTTTGTTTTTGTATTATATCTACTGTATTCCAACTTTTCTATGGGAGAAACTCATCAAAGAAAACCATAGAGCCATCAGAATAAGCACACAACACAAAGAAAACAGAATCTGTGAAAACAGAACAGTCTGTGGTAATCTGATTTGTTTGAATACTTATGTAATTCCAAAAATTCTACCAAATTAGGACGACTAGGGTGATTTGTATATTAATCTTCTTCAGAAATAATCAGAGCAAAAGCTCTTTACTGTGATTTATGAAAATTATTTTCGTAAGCGCAAAGTTTCTGTTTTTTCAGCAAGATCAAACAACTATCACCCAAGAAGATCCTAAAGGCTTTACTTGGCACAAACACTAATTAAAACACAAAAAATACAATCATAACAGTAGCATAATTGTGCTAACACTCAAGAACAGAAAGCAAAAAGCAAAAATAAATTTTATTCATTGGGTTACCTCCCAACAAGCGCTATAGTTTTACGCCCTTAGCTAGGCTTCAAGCAAGGATCTAAGTTTTGTCTTCCAAAGTTTTGGCAACTTTTGTAAGGGTTTTCTCAAACCCGGGAGGCTCTTTACGCTTCCCTAAATTCTCCGGAAAAGAAACCATCTTAAGATCCAAAATATCCAATCGCTTGTTGCAAAGAGTAATCAAGGTATTCATGTGATTAATACTACCATTGATGTGCTTGAGGGGTTCATTATATTTCTATATTTCAACCATATGTTTATGCAAATCACCAAGTTTGTCCAACATTTGAACTCCCTCAGGGGTAAAGGAAAGCCCCTTCTTTTGAGGAGGAATTCCCAAAATTCCTTCCAAAATTTCATAGGCAGTGTTTGCATCAAGCTCAATAAAATTTCCTTTAGCGGCAAAATCAAGAAGTTGTCTATGATGAAAAGCTAATCCTATGTAAAAATTATGAAGCAAAACCTTAGCATCCCCCTTTAGATTGGAAACACGATACGATTCCATAAGCCTATACCAGGCATCTTTCAGATTTTCTCCTTGTCTTTGCTTGAAGTGAAGAACTTCAAAATTTGGTGACAAAGGAGGAGTAGGGACGCTAGCCATCGGGACTAGAGACAAGAGATCGGTGAAAAAGGGAGGCGAATAAAATGGCAAATTTTTGTGAAGTGTGGGAGAGGAAAACGAGAGGCAAATGGCAAATAATGTAAATTGTAAGGAGATGAGATATGTGATTAGGAACATGGTTATGTTGAAGATCCTCCCCAGCAACGGCGCCAGAAATTCCTTTTGATCGCTCTCTGACTATAGCGGCAGAAAAGCTCCTGTCTGCTAGGACTACGTCGGTATTTCCCCAAAGAGGAAGGGATGATGCCGCACAACGATGGTAGGTATTTCCCTCAGTGAAGAAACCAAGGTTATCGAACCAGTAGGAGAACCAAGCAACACAACGTAAACAGCACCTGCACACAAATAACAACACCTCGCAACCCGACGTGTTAAAGGGGTTGTCAATCCCTTTCGGGTAACGATGCCAAAAATTGGTAATAGATTGAAATAATAGATCGCAAATAAAATAAAGTGCAGCAAAGTACTTTTGTATTTTTGGTTTAATAGATCTGAATAAAAATGCAAAGGAAAAGTAGATCACAAGCAAATATATGAGAAAGAAGACTCGGGGGCCGTAGGTTTCACTAGTGGCTTCTCTCGAGAAAGATAGCAAACGGTGGGTAAACAAATTACTGTTGGGCAATTGATAGAACTTCAAATAATTATGATGATATCCAGGCAATGATCATTACATAGGCATCACGTCCAAGATTAGTAGACCGACTCCTGCCTGCATCTACTACTATGACTCCACACATCGACCGCTATCCAGCATGCATCTAGTGTATTAAGTTCATGGAAAAATGGAATAATGCAATAAGAACGATGACATGATGTAGACAAGATCCGTTTATCTATTGCATAGGTATAGATCCCATCTTTTATCCTTAGTAGCCACGATACATACGTGTCGGTTCCCTTTCTGTCACTGGGATCAAGCACCGTAAGATCGAACCCACTACCGGGCACCTCTTCCCATTGCAAGATAAATAGATCAAGTTGGCCAAACAAAACCCAAATATTAGAGAAGAAATACGAGGATATAAGAGATCATGCATATAAGGGATCAAAGAAACTCAAATAACTTTCATGGATATAAAAAGATATAACTGATCATAAACTCGAAGTTCATCAGATCCCAACAAACACACCGCAAAAAGAGTTACATCCTATGGATCTCCAAGAGACCATTGTATTGAGAATTCAGCGAGAGAAAGAAAGTCATCTAGCTACTAACTACGGACCCGAAGGTCTACAAAGAACTACTCATGCATCATCGGAGAGGCACCAATGGAGGTGGTGAACCCCATCTGAGATGGTGTCTAGATTGGATGTGGGGGTTCTGGGCTCTATGGCGGCTGAATGAATATTTCGTCGATGCCTTTAGGGTTTCTGGAATATTGGGGTATTTATAGAGCAAAGAGGCGGTCCAGGGGGCACCCGAGGTGGGCACAACCCACCAGGGCGCGCCTGGGCCTCCTGGTGCGCCCTGGTGGGTTCTGCCCCCTCGGGGCACCCCCAGGCGCAGCCAGGGCCCGTTGTGTTCCTTCTGGCCCATAAACATTCTTGAGTGCTTGTGCTTGTTGTTGGGAGGCAACCCAATGAATAAAATTTATTTTTGCGTTTTGCTTTCCGTTCTTGAGTGTTTGCACAATTATGCTACTGTTATGATTGTGTTTTTTGTGTTTTAATTAGTGTTTGTGCCAAGTAGAACCAATAGGATCTTCTTGGGTGATAGTTGTTTGATCTTGCTGAAAAACAGAAACTTTTGCGCTCATGAAATCAATTCTCATTTTTTACCAGAAAGTGCTTTTGCCCTGATTCTTTTTGCAGAAGATTAATATACTCCCTCCGTCCCAAAAGTCTTGTCTTAGATTTGTCTAGATATGGATGTATCTAATACTAAAACGTGACTTGATACATCCATATCTAGACAAATCTAAGACAAGATTTTTGGGACGGAGGGAGTACAAATTACCCAGGTCGTCCTAGTTTTTCAGAATTTTTGGAGGTCCAGAAGTTTTCCAAATAGTCAGATTGCTACAGACTGTTCTATTTTGACATATTCTGTTTTCTTTGCGTTGTGTGCTTATTTTGATGGCTCTATGGTTTTCTTTGATGAGTTTTTGCCATAGAATACAGTAGATATAATGCAAAAACAAAATATGAATTGGTTTGGGACAGTACTTATAGTAGTGATTTGCTTTCTTTTACTAACGGATCTCACGAAGGTTTTGTTGAGTTTTGTGTGATTGAAGTTTTCAAGTTTTGGGTTATCTTACGATGGATGAAGGAATAAAGGATAGAAGAGCCTAAGCTTGGGGATGCCCCGGCATCCCAAGCTATTATCCAAAAATGAGCAACCAACTAAGCTTGGGGATGCCCCCGAGTGGCATCCCCTCTTTCTTCTAACGACCATCAGTATTTTACTCGAAGCTATATTTTTATTCATCACATGATATGTGTTTTGCTTGGAACGTCTTGTATTATATGAGTCTTTGCTTGTTTTATTTTGTGTTAATTGCTCTATATGCTTCACTTAAATTTTTATGAGCTATGGACTTGCTCTAGTGCTTCACTTATATCTTTTTTTAGCACAGTGTGCTTTAGTATTTTTGAATAAATGCTCTCTTGCTTCACTTAGATTTACTTGAGAGTTAGTAAAATTTTCAAGAAATTCTCTCTTGCTTCACTTCAATTATTTTGAGAGAAAGAAAGAAAAATTATGCTCGTGATCTTCACTTATATTTGTTTGAGCTTATGAAAAGCAACACATGAAAATTAGTCCCAAAGTGATAGATATCCAAGAAGGATATAATAAAAACTTTCATGAAGATCATTGGACAAAAATAAACTTGATTCTTAGTAATAGTTTTGAGATATGATGATGTGATATGTGAGTTATGTTGATGAGTAATTATGCTTTAGTAAGAATATTGGTGTTAAGGTTTGGGATTCCCTATGCAAGTACGAAAGTCAATAGTTATGCAATGAAATTATATCCTACTTGTGGTGCATTATTCGTTGTTAATTATGCTTAATGCTTGCTTATGAGATTTTTCGTTTCTTGGTTGGTCGCTTCTCAATCTTTTGCTAGCCTTCATTTTGCACTAAGTATGATATCTACTTGTGCATCCAAAATCCTTTAAACCAGTTTTGCCACATGAATCCACTATATCTACCTATATGCGGTATTCTTTTGTCGTTCTAAGCAAATTTGCATGTGCCATCTCTAATTTTCAAAATAAACTTCTCTTTTGTGTGTTCGTTCCACTTGCGGAGCGGTGAGGGGTGGCTAATATTTTCCATGTTGGATGTGTTATTCTCACGATGAGTGTTTATTCACTTGTCATTGCATGAGAGTAAGGCAAAGGTTTTAGGGATGCCCAGTCCCAAAATGAAAAAATGAATTTACTTTATGTTGTCAAATAATAAATTCCTTGGAAAGTGTTGGTATGGAGGGCAACCGTGGATATGGCTAGCCATGGAAAGTGAAAGTATGGTGGAAAAAGGAATAAACTTTATTTTCTGTTTGGGAACCGCCTATGATATATCTAGCATGGAAAGTGTTAAGAACTCTAAGTCGTTTTCGTTGGTGGCATGGATACACCTCCCAAAATGCTTTTATCTCTAATTTTTTCGCTTTGAGCTCTGGCACCTTTACAAATCCCTACTTCCCTCTGCGAAGGGCCTTTCTTTTACTTTATGCAATTTTTATTTTGAATTTGAGTCTCCATCTTCTCTTACAAAAGCACCAACTAGGAGGCAATATGATCGTACTTAAGTATTGGGTGTAGCTAATATTTGAGTGTGTTCCATGAATGGATCAATGGTTGAGCATGATGGGCTAGGGATAGCTTTCTTAAGCGTTGATATTTTGAAAGACATGGTTGCTTATTGATATGCTTGAGTATCTAAATTATCATGTCAAAACTAGACTATTGCTTTGAATCACATAAAAGTCCAAATGTCCATGCTATAAAGAAAAGGATACGATATGACATGTTAGGCAGCATTCCACATCAAAAATTCTGTTTTTATCACTTACCTACTCGAGGACGAGTAGGAGTTAAGCTTGGGGATGCTGATACGTCTCCAACGTATCTATAATTTTTTATTGTTCCATGCTGTTATATTATCAATCTTGGATGTTTTATAATCGTTTTATAGTCATTTTATATCATTTTTTGGTACCAACCTATTGACATAGTGCCAAGTGTCCTTCGCAAAAAAGAGACATGGTGCCACATGCTAGTTGTTGTTTTCTGCATGTTCTTTACATCGCAGGAAATCAATATCAGACGGAGTCCAAATGCAACAAAACTTCACGGAGAATTTTTTTGGACCAGAAGGAACATAATGGGCCCTGGCTGCGCCTGGGGGGTGCCCCGTGTCGGTGTCAAAACCGGCGGATCTCGGGTAGGGGGCCCCGAACTGTGCGTCTAGGATCGATGGTAACAGGAGACGGGGGACACGATGTTTACCCAGGTTTGGGCCCTCTCTATGGAGGTAATACCCTACTTCCTGCTTGATTGATCTTGATGAATATGAGTATTACAAGAGTTGATCTACCATGAGATCGTAATGGCTAAACCCTAAAAGCCTAGCCTATGAGTATGGTAATGAATCTGTGCTATCCGGACTATGCTCTCCGGTTTATATAGACACCGGGGAGATCTAGGGTTACATGGAGTCGGTTAGATAAGAAGGAATCTTCATAGCTGGTCGCCTAGCTTGCCTTCCACGCCAAGGAGAGTCCAATCCGGACACGAGTATGGTCTTCATGTCTTCACAACCCATCAGTCCGGCCCATGGATAACAGGCCGGCCGCCCGAGGACCCCTTAGTCCAGGACTCCCTCAGTAGCCCCTGAACCTGGCTTCAATGATGAGGAGTCCGGCGCGCAGATTGTCTTCGGCATTGCAAGGCGGGTTCCCCTTTTTTCTGAACTCCAAGATAGTCTTCGGATGCGATGATAGTATCCGGACCTGGTATAACCGCAGAGAGAATATAATATTTGCACGAATCTAATTTGTTGATAGCTTCTTCACAACACGACATCGCGTTTTTCCGGTCATAATTTCGAACCATTTTTCATCTGCCATCCCACGTTTTGAGACGCGGTCGCTATTGGCACGTCTTGTCGAAGCAGAGATCGTGTCCCCTTATTGCGGGATTCTCATCAATGCGGGCATGGGTAACTCCACCGTGCCGTTTATTCAACCCTTGGGAATAGGCGAGTTTTTAGGACGAGTGGGGAGGCGCTTGACATTGGCGGCCTTTATAAGGGGATAAGGATACTCTCCCTTTCCCGCACCCTTCTTCATCTCCAGTCCTTCCGTCCTCGAGCTCCAGCGCCCAAGCTTTAGTTTTTCCTCGTTCGAGAAGGCACTCCAATCATGTCCGGATCCGGAGCTGGAGGCAAGTGGATGGCCTCTTCCGTCAAGAAGGACATCACGGGGCTCCGGGAGGCCGGCTATTTAGCGAAGGAGATTGCTCACCGACTCCCTGCGATAGGGAAAATCGTCCCTACCCCCGAGCCTCATGAGAGGGTTGTGTTTCTCACACATTTCGTCCGCGGGATGGGATTCCCCCTTCATCCATTTGTCCGTGGATTGATGTTTTACTATGGATTGGACTTCCATGATCTGGCCCCCAACTTTATACTCAATATCTCAACATTTATCATTGTGTGCGAGGCCTTTCTCCGCATCCCGCCTCACTTCGGCCTATGGCTGAAGACCTTCAACGTGAAACCGAAGGTGGTGAGTGGTCAACAAGCAGAGTGCTGAGGCGCCATGGTGGGAAAAATGCCCAACGTCACCTGGCCCGAAGGCTCCTTTGCTGAGACGGTGAAGGGATGGTAGTCGGGGTGGTTTTACATCACCGAGCCGCGTGACGCCAATTGGGTAGCAGCCCCCGAATTCTGATCCGGAGTTCCGATGCGGCTCACTTCCTGGAAAGAGAAGGGCCTGACCTAGGGGTCCTTGGACGAGATTACTGGGCTCCAGACATGCGTCCAGAACATGATAACCAAGAAGATCAAGCTTGTGAATGTGATCCAGGTCATGCTCATTCGCCGGATCCTTCCGTGTCAACGCCAGACTTGCTATTTGTGGGAGTACGACCCCGCCGAGCACCAGACACTGCGAGGTCTCTTCGGCACAACGCACGAAGGCATCTGGAAAGCGCTCTTCAAGGCGGGCGAGACAACCCCGCCCACGACTGAAAATCGCGGGCTTAGCTCAAAGCGCCAGGCCAATTCGGTAAGTCTTTTAATGCTTTCGAGGTATACCCTTCACCAGCATATTTTGAGGATGGATACTGAGCTCCTCCATCTACTTTACCAGGCCTGGGTCGACGTGGCGGAGCAGATTAACTGTTCGGCTCCGCTTCCTGAGGAGGAAGAATTCACACTTCTGAGGAAGATGTTGTTTCCGGCGCCATATGACGTGCCGGAGAAGACGGCCAAAGGGGCCAAGAAAGGCCCTTGCCAAAAAGGCGCTCCGGACATGTCGTCCGAGGATGAGACTTCCTCTTCATCCGATGACAACGACGAAGAGGAAGAAGAAGAAAACGATTGCCCATCTGAGGTGGGGAGGAAGAAGAGGGCAGCTCCGCCGGATCCGGAGGCGAAAGCGCCCAAGAAGGTTAAAGGCTCCCAAATGGATAACTCCGTGTGGGATATTGATAGCAGTCCGGAACGACCTCGCCGGACCAAGCCTCGGGCCGCTTCAGAAGTACCAGAATCCGCAAACATATGGCCTTTGTGTTTTATAGTATTGACATATTGTAAGCCTTGTTACTGCAGTCCGGCACGCGATGGCTCCCCGCAGTCCTCGATTGAGGATTCGCTGGGCTCGAATGAGAGGACTAGCACATCTCCGCCACCTACTCATTCCGTCTCACCCAAGGGTGATGACGAGGTGGTGTCCAAAAAGACTTTCCCAGGCCGGGGGGAGATTTCGGAGATCATCGAGGTGACATCCCAGGATGATTTTTCGGCCGCCGGACATGTGGGGAAAAAGTCCCCATGGGAACTGGTGACGGGGCTCGAGTTCCCTTTGGACCTCAACCGGATACCATTCCGGAGATCTACACGGCTCCAGGGTCCAGCGAACGGCATTCCCTTCAAGGAGGGAATGTGCCTGTTCCACCGGTGACCTCTGTCCAACCAGAGGCGCCGGATAATCTGCTGGAGGCGCTACGAGGCGCCTCTATTGTGGATGAACATCGTGTCCTTATGGACATGGTGATAGAGAAGGTTCAGTTTGTCAAGAGCGGACTGAGCGAAGCCTACACTAGCCTTCTAATGGGCTTTGAGGTAAGTGATTGTAAAAAATATCACAGTATAGACAGTAGCCCCTGATGCTCTGTTTGGTGTTCGTGAAGAAAAGCCGAACAGAGTATCGAGAAGAAATATCGCAGGAGTCTAACATGAGTTGTCTATGTGAATAAGCAGGTATCGCTTAAGGCAGCCACTGCTCATGCTGCGGAGGTCTCCGGACTGAAGCAGAAACTGGAGCGGGCCGAGGAGGAGCTCGGCCTCGTGAAGAAGCAGCTGGAGGATAACCAAGGTATGCAGTAACCTGCTGGTATATCTCTAGAAAATGAATAGTCCGAATGGACTAAATTGTCATAAACTTTATTAGGGGTCGCAACCGAGGTGGCAACCCTTAAGAAGGCGCTAGCCGAGGCCAAGGACAAAGAAGCCAAGGAACGCGCCTCGCGCAAGAAGCACAAGGCCCGGGTTGGCGAGGCGCAACAACAGCTCCAGGACGTGATAGAGAGATTTGAGTCCCTGGAGCGCGATTGTAAGGCGAGAGAGTCCGAATTGGCGAAGGTCCGCCAGAGCGCACAGGATGCACGAGCCGAAGCCCAGAGCGCCCTCCAGGAGATTCAGGCGGCCAAGATGATTATAGCGGGTAATCCTTTCACCATGCATAGCAAGTATATAGAAGAAACGTTCCTTGTACTTATCCTGGATTTGGATTTTCCAGGGGTGTTTGCAGATCTACCGCACAGTGTATCGGATGCTGCCGAGTATTACAGAGCCGAGGAAGGGATGTCCACGGAGAAGCTATTCTGGTCCCAACATCTGGGATCCGAACATCCGGTACCCTTCAGCGACCAGCTAAAGCAGTTGGTCGAGCTGCATAGGTTGGCAGAGCTAGCCATGAAGGACCTGATAGTCCGGCTGTGGCCTGCCGATCCTATACCTAGCAGCTACTTCAGACTTGTGCAGCGGCTTGTGAGTGCCTGTCCGCGGCTCGAAGCCGTGAAGCGGTCGGTCTGCATTGAAGGTGCGCGTATGGCCTTTGCCCGCGTCAAGACGCATTGGGCAAAGCTGGATGCCAAGAAGCTGATGACCAAGGGACTGCCGGAGGGCAAGGAGCATCGTCGACCTGAGCACTATTTTGACGGTGTTCTAGAGGGGTCACGCCTTGTGGCGGAGCAGTGTTCGAAGGATGTTATATTCCCATGAGAACATGTGTATTACCTTGTTCTGTAATATGGAACAATGATATTATGTAGTATAATGTTTATGATTTAAATTTTACCTCCTGTGCTGCCGTTTATTAAATCTGAGGGTTGACCAGTCGTCGGCTTCTGCCCCCACGTAGATAGTACGGGGGTGTTCGGGATAAATCTAAACACTCTTTACTCCACATTTTGGTCCTTAAAGGAGGTGTTTAGCACAATGAACAAGGCAATCGGACAATGCGGCCTTTACTGCCCTCACTTAGCCATAGGAGTTTGACAATTAATAAAGTTGGCGAAGCCCCTAGTGTTCGGAAGGCCGAATTAGGGGTGTTATACACACCTAATCGGAAGAACCGATTCTTCGCAAGAAGCGGAAAAAATCTCCAACGATTTGGAACCTCTCGAACAGCGGACCGGCTCTCGCCGCATCATTACAGTCAGTTTTTGGCTTTCTCTACTGAGGTGCTCATCCAGAATAACCAGGACACAATCGCAGTAGTTCTCCCTTTACTACCCTAGCCGATGTAGCGGAACGTAAGGTAGTAAACACAGGAGCCGGGCAACCCAACTATTGACCAAAGACATGATTCGGAGCCGATGCATATAATGCTATAAGTTCGGGGTGCCGAACTATATTGTAAAAGTGTTCGGACTTTTATTGTCGTGATGCGGGGTGTAATGAAGCCCTTGGCATAGTAATACGTACCATGGTGTACTTGTGCAATGAGTAATTAATACCAAGGTGAGGAAACGGGAAAATGAAGTAGTAAGCTGACGCTACCGTGTATTCACCATTGTGACGTAACTAGTACGTCGAGGCGTACTCTGTACAAGTAATGCATATGCAAGTAAGTTTATTTAACACGCCACCACCAAGGGCGAGCTACATGCGAGTATGAAAAGCAATTATGGCAATAGTTTAGTAGAGAGACCACCTGGGGATTCCCTTGTAAGCCAGAGCTCCCTGCCTCCTTGGTGTGTTCTGCTGGCGGGTTGTCCGTGTAGTCTGTGGATTGCGAGCAGGGTATGCCTCCGTCAGTACCCATGGGGTTTCGAATGCGTAATTGTGTACGCGTGGTACGAATGCCATTACCTCATTGAGATTGGGACGGAGGCCGAATTGCTAGCCGAGCTCTTGACGAGCCGCGCCGTCCTGTGGCAGCGTAGTCCGGAACCTCTTAATGATGTCCGAGGGCTCGACAGCCGTACTATGGTGCTGCTTGAGAAGACCGTTCTGTGCTTCTGCTGCTAGGGCGGCGGTGTGCTCCTCTGTTCGGAGGGAGCGTTCCGTATTGCCATTGACTGTTATGACGCAGCGTGGACCGGGCATCTTGAGCTTGAGATAAGCATAGTGTGGCACTGCGTTGAATCTAGCAAACGCGGTTCGTCCGAGCAGCACGTGATAGCCGCTGCGGAAGGGGACGATGTCGAAGATTAACTCTTCGCTTCGGAAGTTGTCCGGAGAACCGAAGACCACCTCCAGCGTGATTGAGCCCGTACAACGGGCCACTACGCCTGGTAAGACTCCTTTGAAGGTAGTCTTTGTTGGTTTGATTCGTAAGGGGTCAATGCCCATTTTTCACGCTGTGTCTTGATAGAGCAGGTTGAGGCTGCTACCACCGTCCATCAGGACTCGTGTTAGGTGAAACCCGTCAATAATTGGGTCAAGGACTAGTGCGGCTGAACCGCCATGGCGGATACTGGTTGGGTGATCTCGACGATCGAAGGTGATCGGGAATGATGACCACGGATTGAATTTTGGGGCGACTGGCTCTACCGCGTAGACGTCCCTAAGTGCTCGCTTATGCTCCCTTTTGGGGATGTGCGTAGCGTATATCATGTTCACTGTTTTGACTTGAGGGGGAAATTTCTTCTGCCCTCCAGTGTTCGGCTGCCGGGTCTCTTCGTCATCGTCCTCGCTCTATGATTCCCCTTCCTTATTTCTGTTGTTTACCTTGCTGGCTTGTTTAAAGACCCGGCAATCTCTGTTAGTATGGTTAGCCAGTTTTTCTGGGGTGCCATGTATCTGGCAAGGACGATCGAGTATGCGGTCCAAGCTGGATGGTCCTCCGCTGCTCCTTTTATAGGGCTTCTTTCGCTGGCCGGACTTGGAGCCACTGAATCCAGCGTGAACTGTCGTGTCGTTGGTGTTGTCGCCATTGCTTCGGCGTTTGTGTGTGTTGCGCCGGAGCTTGCCGATGCTGTCTTTGGCCTCGGAGGGGCCTGTTTTTGTTGGCTATGTTTGTACTGCGAGCCAGCCAACTATCTTCTCCCGCCCAAAAGCGGGTCATGAGTGCCGTGAGGGCTGCCATGGACCTCGGCTTTTCCTGGCCGAGGTGGCGGGCGAGCCATTCGTCCCGGATGCTATGCTTAAAGGCCGCTAGGGCTTCGGCATCTAGACAGTCGATGATCTGGTTCTTTTTGGTTAGGAACCTAGTCCAGAATTTTCTGGTTGATTCTCCTGGTTGTTGAACTATGTGGCTTAAGTCATCGGCATCTGGTGGCCGGACATAAGTTCCTTGGAAGTTTTCAAGGAAAGCCTGTTCCAAGTCCTCCCAGTTGCCGATGGAGTTTTCAGGCAGACTATTTAGCCAGTGTCGAGCTGGCCCTTTAAGTTTTAATGGGAGGTATTTGATGGCGTGGAGGTCATCTCCTCGCGCCATATGGATATGGAGAATAAAATCCTCGATCCATACTGCAGGATCGGTTGTGTCGTCGTATGATTCAATGTTGACAGGCTTGAACCCTTCGGGGAATTCGTGATCCAGCACCTCGTCTGTGAAGCAGAGAGGGTGTGCGGCGCCTCTATAGCGGGCCGCATCGCGGCGGAGCTCTGATGGAGTCCGTATGCGGCATTCGGCCCGGGCGTGGTTAGGTTTATCACGTCCAGATAGGTAGCCATCGTCGTGCCTCGAGGCACGGCCTCGCGATCCGTAGATCAATCTTGTATGTCCTGCTCTACTGTCCAGGGTTTGCCGGAGGTCGTATGTATGGCTTCAGACTCTTTCATCCCTATTTTGACAGGGTGGTGGGGCAGTCTGCTGTTCGGCCTGAGTTGCCGCTTTATCCCGACCGCGGGGTGGTCGTTCGGCCGCCCTGTCTCGACCACGTGGTGGTCGTTCCGCATTACGTGAGGGAGATATGTGCTCCGGCGCCTCCTCATCGAATTGAGGTAGCAGTCTGCGTTTCGGGTAGCTCTTGGCTGGGAGCTTGGGGCCATATCCTTCAGCTGTCAGGACATCAGTCCATCTGTCGACGAGCAGATCTTGTTCGGCTTGAAGCTGCTACTATTTCTTTTTCAGGCTCTTTGCAGTGGCTATGAGCTGAAGCTTAAAGCGCTCCTGCTCCAGAGGATCTTCTGGCACGATGAAGTCTTCGTTGCCGAGGCTTGTCTCCTCCTTGGAGGGTGGATGGTAACTATCGTCCTCCGAGTCATCTTCTATGGCCTGTTCATCAGGGTTGTCTTGCCTGTTGTCGTGTTCCTCCTGTTCGGATGTAGCTCCGACAGGGTCTTTGTTGTTTTCGGCGTCGCCCGGAGTACTATTTTCTCCTGTGCCAGTATTGCTATCTTTTGAGCGGCGAGGCTTAGAACGGCGCTTGGGGCGTTGGCGCTTGGACTGCGTCTCAGAGGTTTTATTCGCATCTGGCTCTTCGTTGTCGTCGCTAGATCCTTTGGGTGTATCAACCATGTACACGTCGTACAAAGAGGTAGCCGTCCAGCGTCCGGTGAATGGCGGGTCTTGGCCTTGCTCCATATCGGCATCGTCGTCCATACCGTCGATGTCTTCGGAGCCATAGTCAAGCATGTCGGTTAAGTCATCGACAGTGGCTATGAAGTGGGTGGCGGGTGGGAAGCAAAATTCCTCGTCATCCGTCTCTAGCTCGACCTGAACATAGTTTGGCTGTGAGTCCTCCTCCAAGGATAAGTTCTTTAAGTAATTTAGCATGTCACCAAAAGGTGAGTGCTGGAAGAAGTCTGCGGCGCCAAATTCGAAAATCGATAACCGATCCAGCTCGATGTTTGCAGGCGCGCCTGATCTGGAACGTGTAGCCGAAAACGAGTCCGGAGTTCCATTGACGCAAGTATTGCAGGATGTCAGTCTGTGTGCGGCTCCAACGTCGTGGACCTTGTGGCCTCGAAGGGCATGATCTGCTTCGGTTCTGAGGTCGTTGCAGCAGGATCCATCTCCTGGGTGTAATCCGATGACAGATTTAAGTCATGTTCATCGGAGAGAGGGGGAGTGACTACCGCAGTCTTGATTCCATCGGGGATCAAGTCTCCGCGAGTATCCATGACGTAGTCCAAGCTTCCAGATCTGACCTGATGGCCAGGGGCGTGACTATCGACCTTCTCCAGATGGCCAAGCGAGTTGGCCCGCAGTACGAAGTCGCCGAACACAAAGGTTTGCCCGGGGAGGAAGGTTTCTCCCTGAACGGCGCCATTACTGACGATCGAAGGGGGCCATCCGCAGTCGAATCGCTCCGCTGCACAACAAGGGGAGGCCAGCCTGGGTCTTCACGAATGCCGCCGACATCATGAGGCTCCGCCCCGGCTTGGACCACAACTTCACGGTGATGGGGCACGCCACTTCTCCCAGCGGCTCTTCCAGCTCGATGTGAACCGCGACGGCGAGGTCGAGCGGTCCGGCAAGTCCGCGAAGGCCGGCAAGGTCCCCAAGGGGCCCTTGTTTAAGTTGTCGGCGGGGGTGGTCCCGCTGAGCAACAACTCGCGCCAAACTGACATCATTGCCATGATGCCGGAGTTCAACGTGCATGGCCTCGTCCCAAGTTGGGCCGAGCCGCCGGCGGATCAGGTGCAAGAGTTTTTTGACACCCTGGTGGAGAAGTACGTCCGTGATGAACCGCGGCTCATCCAGGACACCACCCAGGTGGAGCTGGACTACATCGCCGCCAGGGCGGTGGAGGCAGAGCTCGCCAAGGAGGCCGGCAGCGCCGGCGGCGTGGAGGACAAGGCCGCAGCGGCTGCGGAGGAAAAGGAGCTTGCCCAATGGGCGGAGTCCGCTGGGGAGGCTAGCAGCGCCGGCACTGGGGCTCCTCACATCGAGGATGTGGTCGACGAGTCATCGGAGGAGGAGGCCGAGGCTGTCGATCCCCCAACCCCGAGGAGAGGGCGAGTCCTGCGGCGGGCCACCTCCGGCGAGCCGGTCCGGCCCGGCAGGGCCGGTCAACCGCGGCAAGCCCAGGAGGGGTCCGCGCGCTAGACAAGGGCCACGACGGCGAAGAAGTTGGTGAAGGCCGCGGTGGCGAAGAAGAAAGCAACTGCCTCTTCTTCGTCCAAGCGCCCTCGGACTCCATCAGCTCCCCCTTCTCCGGCAGATGTCGACGCGGAGGTCGTCTTTGATTTCGGGTCCCTCAGCCCAAGGAGGAAGAGGAAGGCGACAGAGGAGGAGGTGGAGGACGAGTAAGTATCTTGTCCCTTCCTGTCATCCCCGCCTCCTCAAACCATGCCGCTTATCTTGATTTGTTCTTCTTCTTTGCAGGGATGCGGAGACACTGGCCCAGAGGGTGAAGAGGGCCAGGGCTTCGGCAAGTGGCCAGCCCCCGATAGGTACTTCTGGTACACCGCTGGTGGTGTTGAGCAGCCCGGACAGCAGCCCCCTACACAACCCCCAGCGTAAGTTTATCACTCACCCCTCATCGACGTGCGTTGGGGGTACGATCCCTTGGCGCTGACCTTGCCGTGATTGCAGGAGGAGGACAGCAGCAGCAGGAGCCACATAGGGCTACCCCCAACACGCTGCCTCCATCGACCACGCCGCCCCGAGGGCCGTCCCCGGCAAGGGCGGCAAGCACCGACCCATGCACACGGAGGAGGAGGCGAACTTGGGTGCTGGTGGCTTCGCCTCGGCGCTGAACATTGGCGGGGAGGGGACCTCTGCTTCCCAGCCCGATACTGGTAAGTCGCTCTCCTTCCGTCCCTGTTCTTTTTCTATTCTTTCTGAATCTTGGTCTTGGCTTCGCCTCATCCCCTTCTCGGTACCCAGATCCTCCCTCGGCAGACCCGGGGGACATAGACACCGTCATCAAGGATGTTGCCAAGGATGCCGTGGCGGAGGCCGAGAAGATCGCCACCGAGGAGGCCGCCAAGGGTGCCGCTGAGGACGCTGCCAAGGGGCCTGCCGGGGAGCCCGGCAGGGCTGCTACCGAGGAGGCCGGCAAGGCCGCTGCCGAGGAGGAGGTGGTTGATGACCAACCTTCCTCCTCCGCTGCCTCTGGCTCAGGCAGGTACCTGAGGGTGAGCGACGACCTGTTCGTCCACCTCCCAAGGACGGCGAACACCGGGGTGCCCGTCGACGGGAGGTGTTCGATGACGAGGTGCTTGCCGCCGCTGGGCTTGAGGTCGTTGATGAGCCAAGCACCGGTGCCGGCTGTTCCCGGGAAGAGCGGCTCCGCCAGGCCATGGGCGCCAACTTCCAGAAGCTCCGGGCGCTTCACCGCGCTCGCCTGGACAAGGCCAAATCCAGGATGGCAGTGGTGGACAAGGCGGAGGTGGACCTCGAGGGGCGCGTCGCCGAGGCGCAGGCTTGGTTCCGCCAGGCCCACAAGGACCTGAAGGCCGCCCAGGACGCGCTGGCTGAGCGCAAGGTGGAGCTCACCATGAAGCGGGCCGACATCGAGAAGGCCCAGGAGACGGCAAAGAACCTGGCTGCTGAAGCCGAGGCCGCTCGAACCCAGCACCAGGCCGCGCTGAACTCCCAGGAGGAGGACCTTGCCGCGCGTGAGGAGAAGCTTGCCGCAACGCTCTACGGCAAGGATGAGGAGGTGGAGAAGCTCGTCGTGCAGCGGACCCATGAGCTGGAGTAGAGGCACAAGGAGGCACTCAATGCCCAGGCTCTGGTTCACGCCGGCAAGGTGAAGGAGCTGGAGGCGGAGCGGGACGAGATGAGGAAGCAAGCCCTGGAGCTGACGGGGGAGAGGGACGCGGCCAAAGGTGCCCTGGCCGACGCACAGGCCGCGATCATCAGCAAGACCGGGCTGCTCTCCACGGCCAACGAATCCATGAAGGACCTGAAGCTAAAGCTGGAGGGCCTTGAGGAGATGCTCTCAGAGGCCAAGGGTCGGGAGGAGACCCTGGCCAAGGATCTGGAGGCCGAGAAGCTGCAGCGGAAGAACGAAGCTGCCAACCACAAGGATTTTGTGGAGGGCGAGAATCGCTGGATCAGCCGCCTCGAGGACGTCGCCGGCAGGATCACCACGCAGCTGGCCACCATGGGTATGCCAAATGTGAGGTACGCCCTGGATCGCAGCACGACCTCCAACGCCAGGCTCACCCTATTCTTCAAGGGTGTCCTTGGAGCCCTGGAGCATCTTCGCACCACCAGGGCGGCCTCGATGGCCGATGTGGCCCGGAGGCTCTGCCGGGGTGCCATGACCAAGGTCCTCACCAAGGTGGCATACTGGAACCCCACCCTTGACTTCGATGCCGCGCTGGAGAGCTTGCCGGAGGGTGTGGACCTCGCGCCGCTCAAGGAGCGTATCGAGCCCGTCATCAGCCGCATCGACGGAATTCAGAGGGTGGAGGGCCAGCGCCGGGATTAGGCACCCCGTTTCTCATCGCCGCTGCAGGTTCATGACCAAGACAATTTCTATCTTTAGTTAGAACCGCAGCAACAATTGATTTACTATGACTCTGCAGTACTTTTGATATTATGCATGTTACCCTCCTGTTCAATCCCCCCTTTGTATGTTCACCCTACGTTAATCGGGTAGGCTCGCCGGCGCGTAAACCCAGGGCACGGCGCCTGGAGGACGGATCCCCGATGGCCTGCCGGGTGTGCTTGCTGCCGGGCAAACCACCTTACCACTCTTGACGCGGCCGCTTGAACTGTCGAGCTTGACTCGAGTCAGAATCGAGAGTGTTGCCAATTGCGGAAGGCTACCGTGCTGTTCTCGACGCGGCCGCTTAAGCTGTTGAGCGGACTCGAAACAGAGTAAGGGCGTTGCCAATAGCGAAATGCCCCCATTGTGTGCAGGTTTTCCATACAAAGAACGAGATCTCCGAGGGGAATAACCTTATATAAAAAGGAAATATTTAAATTTCGGCATGACTTAGCTTTCTTGTCGCCGCACTGGCGCCCTTCGTGCTTGCAGGCGGCGCCGTTCTCTTGGCCGTCTTCTTCTCTAGAAGCCATGGCAATGAAGAACTGCTAGGCTAACTGCTAGACCAGATTCTCACAACTGCGCCCCCTACCTGGCGCGCCAAAGATGTCGGGGAAACGACACCTATGTGATCACTGGAATCCCTTCTACGGTTGGCGGGCACGAGGTTGTGAGAAGAGCAGGTTTAGGAGCTAGCACAAGGATTGTTTACCCAAGTTCGGGCCGCGAGGATGCGTAATACCCTAGTCCTGCTTTGGTGTGTATTTCATAGTGTTCTTGAGCTCTCGAACTAGCTACGGTGGCTGCGTAGTTCCAAGGAGCCGAATCCTTCTCCTGGTCGCCTCGGGCCTCCTTTTATAGGCAAAAGGGGTTGCCACAGTGGCACACAGGAGGTGGAAAGGTGTACAGTGCGCGGGCTTATCGCCCGGCATTACAGGACAAAGCGCACTAAATGCACTACTTAGGTGTCCATTAGCTTTATCGGGGACGGGAACGAGGCATGTCCTGTCCGTCGCCGCTCCGCCTCGCTTCGACACGCACCCAAGCCAGTGATGTGTGCAGCGCCATGCAGGCAGGCAGGCTGCTGAGGTGGCGCGGTGGTGGAGTCTTCATGAAGTTCTGCATGCCACCACGCAGGTGCTTGCTGGGTCGGTGTAGAGGCCGCCCGTCGCCACGCAGGTGCCTGCCCGGCTGGTTGAGCTAGCAGCTGCTTGGGGACGGCGGTGGAGTCTTGGCAGGCGCAGGCCTGGCTGTGGCCCTGCTGATGCCCTCTGCAAGGGTCTTGCCGGGGGGCCCGGCAAGGGTCTTGCCGTGGCGCTGCAGTCGTCCCCGGCAAGGATCTTGCCGGGGGCCTTGTGGATTTCCTTGGCTAGAATCCTGACGAGGGTCGTCGTCTTCTGGTTCTCAGCTGATCTCATGTATTCATGATCTTGACAAAGATCTGCATGCCACCACAGAGGTGCCTCCTGAGCCCTAGGTCCAACGTAGTTGTTGGCGATGTTTGGAACCCTTGGGCTCAAGGGTGGTTCGCTCTGCTGGCGTTGGGCAAGTTGCCCCCGCAAGGGTCTTGCCGGGGGAGTCCACCTCACCCCTTTGCTCTTTTATGCTTCTGGTCTTGGCGTTGCTTTGTTTGCCTTGTGCTTTGGTTTCCCTCCGGCTTCCCTCCTCTGCCCTGCTATGTGCGGCCGCGGCGCGCGGCTCTGACTGCCCGTGCACAAGTAAAGGGGTCAAAAGGAGATCCCCTACTTTTGTACACCGACACTCTCTGAATTCTCAATACAATGGTCTCTTGGAGATCCATATGATGTAACTCTGTCACAACCCTAGTCAGTGCTTGCATTAGAGTGATGCATCATGTTTAATTTTTCCTGAAACTTGAAATGGCGATGGCATAAACCCCTTGCACCACTTAACTCAACTAGGGTTTACTAAAATATTTTTCAATCAACCTGAAATGCCCTTCAAAAATGTTCATCATTTTTGTCTTGGTTTAGAACCTCTGCCAAAAATGGTTCACATTTTTCTAGGACAACTTGGGTCACTGAATTAAATCATAAGGTATTTGCATTTGGGCATTTAAATGCTATAAATTATTTTAAGTGCCCAAATAATCTTGAATTTAAATGAGGGCTGTTGGAAATAATCCAAACATAGCCCGCAAATATTTTCAGGATTTTTGAGAGTGCTCTGGCATTTTTAATAAAGCGAAAACATTTGCAGAATATAGAAAACTAAAACAAATAGAAAAGGGAGAGAGAGAGAGAGAGAGAAGGACTATACCTGGCGCAGCCCACCTGGCAGCCCATTGGCCGGCCCAGCACCGTGCTGGCCCAGTGCCAGTCACGTGCTTCCTCTTGCCATCCAGGCAGGGAGGTGCGCGCCCGCGTGCCCGAGCTCGCCACACCACCACCCTGCTCGTCTGCATCGCCTGGGCACCGCTTCGACGCCACGAACGCCTCATCGGTGCCGCCCCGACCTCACCGACACCCCGCTTTCCCCCCTGCTCCTATCCTTCGCCCTCCCCCACGATGGCCGACTCTGCCGCAACCGCACCGCCGTCGTAACCGCGGCCACCGTCACCTCCTCGTCGCCCCGCCATGTCCAGAAGCTCTGCCACCGTCCGCTTGGTCAAGCAAATCGAGCCCCGAGCGCTCGTTCGCCCCGGAGCCACCGCACCGACCTCGCTTCGCCTCACCGTCGCCAGAGATCCACTTCGCCGCCCCGCTCGCTCCAGCTTGTCCCCGACCCCGCTGCCTAGCTCGCCGTGACTGCCATGAGCTTCTGCCTCTCCTCCCCCTCTCCGTTCTCGCTGCCGTCCACCGTAGCGACTGCACGGAGCACACCCGCACGCGCCGCCGCCTGAGCTCACCTCCGACGTGGCTCCGGCCACGCAACGGCCTCAACACCATGCCCAACGCACTCACCACACCGCGTAGGCCTCGTAGGAGCTAGCCCCGTGCCTCCACGTGCACCGTAGCGTCGAGTTCGAGCTCGCCCGAACTCCGGCAGCCGCCAAGCTCGTCGCCGGCGTTGTTTCCGGCGACCCCGAGTCCAACCACCACCACCACTCGATGCGGCTCACTCCCAGCTACGCGTAGATGCCTCCGTCGCCCGTTTGGTCACCGGAGCGCGAAACCCGCGCCCTCCGCCGCGTTCGGTCATCGCTGGCGGCTAAACACCGGCGATTTGACCCAGTTTGACCAGGGATTTGACCCCCCTGGGTCACTGACATGTGGGCCCCGCCCCTGGTCAAACCTAGATTAGCACTGAACTAACCCTAATTAGCTAGTTAACTAACTATGTCACTGACCAGTGGGTCCCACTGGTCAGGTTTGACCTGGGCCGCCTGTTGACCTGCTAATGCAGTGCTGACGCAATGCCGATGCAGTAATGGACTTTTCTGGATTTAATCTTATTCAGGAAATTCCAGAAAATAGTGTAAACTTCAATAAATCATAGAAATTAATCTATAGCTCAGAATGAAAAGATTTATATATGAAAAATGATCAGAAAAATCCAATCTATCCATCTGTACTGGTTTCATGCATGTTTAAACAACTTAACCTCGCTGTTTAGATCAAAACATGATAATGCACTATTTGAATTCATAACTTGAGTTTGAAGTTGAACCTTTGGTTCAAAACAACTCAAACCCCTCTGTTTGTAGTTGCATTAGACCAATCACAGCATATTGCCATGTCATTATCATGCATCATAATTGTTGCATTGCATTGATTGTGTTCTTCCTTGTTTGCCGGTATTTGTCCCCTCTCAGTAGACATGGTTGCGACGATGAGATCGATGACACTGATGAAGAACTATACTATCTTCAGAAGTGTCAGGCAAGCAAAAACCCCTTGTTCATTCTGATACAATCCCACTCTCTCGCTCATGCTCTCTTTTATTGCATTAGGACAACAATGATTCAACTGTTACATGTTGCGGTAGTTGAACCCCTTTCCTCTGCATGATCTGTCATTGCCACAGTAAATAGATGAAACCCGCTAGCATGAGTAGGAGTTGTTTGACCCTTGATGTGCCTACTCATTCATGCTTGTTGTCATGCCTGATACTGCTTAGAGTTGAGTCAAGTCTGATTCATCGGGGATGAATTGGAATGGCGATGAGCATGTCCTATTGTGTGTGAACATGTTTTGGTAAAGGTAGCGGTGAGAGGCCATGTAGGAGTACATGGTGGGTTGTCTCATTGAAACCGTCCTCAGGAACTGAATTCTGTGTTTGTGATCCATGAACAGCTACTCCCACGCGTTAGGCCCGAAACCAATGGACCCTCTCGACTTATTAACCGCCCCTGTCCTCCGTCTGGGAGTTGCAAGTAGTTTCAAGAATCAAATATTGTTCATAGATAATCTTGATCATAAACCCAAAATTCATCGGATCTCGACAAACAAACCGCAAAAAGTATTACATCGAATAGATCTCCAAGAAGATCGAGGAGAACTTTGTATTGAGATCCAAAGAGAGAAGAAGCCATCTAGCTAATAACTATGGACCCGAAGGTTTGTGGTAAACTACTCACACATCATCGGGGAGGCCATGGTGTTGATGTAGAGGCCCTCCGTGATCGATCCCCCTCCGGCGGAGCACCGGAAAAGGCCCCAAGATGGGATCTGACGGGTACAGAAGGTTGCGGCGGTGGAAAAGTGTTTCATGGCTCCGCTGGATGTTTTCAGGGTATAAGAGTATATATAGGCGAAGGAAGTAGGTCGGTGGAGCTACGAGGGGCCCACGAGGGTGGGGGCGCGCCTACCCCCTGGGCGCGCCTCCCTGCCTCGTGGCCGCCTCGTTGCTTCCTTGATGTCCACTCCAAGTCTCCTGGATTGCGTTTGTTCCAAAAACGATCCTCGCGAAGGTTTCATTCCGTTTGGCTTCCGTTTGATATTCCTTTTCTGCGAAACACTGAAATAGGCAAAAAAACAACAATTTGCACTGGGCCTTCGGTTAATAGGTTAGTCCCAAATATAATATAAAAAGGTATATTAAAGCCCATTAAACATGCAAAACAGATAATATAATAGCATGGAACAATCAAAAATTATAAATACGTTGGAGACGTATCAAGCATCCCCAAGCTTAATTCCTGCTCATCCCCGAGTAGGTAAATGATAAAAGCAGAATTTTTGATGTGGAATGCTACCTAACATAATTTTCAATGTAATCTCTTTATTGTGGCATGAATGTTCATACCCGAAAGATTCAATATAAAAGTTTAATATTGACATAAAAATAATAATACTTCAAGCATACTAACTAAGCAATTATGTCTTCTCAAAATAACATAGCCAAAGAAAGCTCATCCCTACAAAATCATATAGTTTGGCCATGCTTCATTTTCGTCACACAAAAATGCTCTCGTCATGCACAACCCCGATGACAAGCCAAGCAATTGTTTCATACTTTAGTATTTCTCAAACTTTTTCAACTTTCACGCAATACATGAGCGTGAGCCATGGACATAGCACTATGGGTGGATTAGAATATAGTGATGGGGGTTATGTGGAGAAGACAAAACAGGAGAAAGTCTCACATTTACGCGGCTAATCAATGGGCTAGGGATATGCCCATCAATTGATGTCAATGCAAGGAGTAGGGATTGCCATGCAACGGATGCACTAGAGCTATAAATGTATGAAAGCTCAACAAAAGAAACTAAGTGGGTGTGCATCCAACTTGCTTGCTCACGAAGACCTAGGGCATTTGCGGAAGCCCATTGTTGGAATATACAAGCCAAGTTCTATAATGAAAAATTCCCACTAGTATATGAAAGTGACAAAATAAGAGACTCTCTATCATAAAGATCATGGTGCTACTTTGAAGCACAAGTGTGGGAAAAGGATAGTAGCATTGTCCCTTCTTTTCTCTTTTTTTGGGCCTTCCTTTTCTTTATTTGGCCTTTCTTTTTTTCTTCCTTTTTTTATTTTTTATTTGGCCTTTCTTTTTTTGGCCTTTCTTTTTTTTCATGGGACAATGCTCTATTAATGATGATCATCACACTTCTATCTATTTACAACTCAATGATTACAACTCGATACTAGAACAAAATGTGACTCTATATGAGTGCCTCCGGCGGTGTACCGGGATGGGCAATGAAACAAGAGTGACATGTATGAAAAATTATGCATGGTGGCCTTGCCACAAATACGATATCAACTACATGATCATGCAAGGCAATATGACAATGATGAGGCATGTCATAATAAATGAAACGGTGGAAAGTTGCATGGCAATATATCTCGGAATGGCTATGGAAATGCCATAATAGGTAGGTATGGTGGCTGTTTTGAGGAAGATATAAGGAGGTTTATGTGTGATAGAGTGTATCATATCACGGGGTTTGGATGCACCGGCGAAGTTTGCACCAACTCTCAAGGTGAGAAAGGGCAATGCATGGTACCGAAGAGGCTAGCAATGATGGAAAGGTGAGAGTGTGTATAATCCATGGACTCAACATTAGTCATAAAGAACTCACATACTTATTGAAAAAATCTACAAGTCATCAAAAACCAAGCATTACGTGCATGCTCCTAGGGGGATAGATTGGTAGGAAAAGACCATCGCTCGTCCCCGACCGCCACTCATAAGGATGACAATCAAAGAACACCTCATGTTTCAAATTTGTCACACAACGGTTACCATACGTGCATGCTACGGGACTTGCAAACTTCAACACAAGTATTTCTCAAATTCACAATTACTCAACTAGCACAACTCTAATATCACCCTCGTCATATCTCAAAACAATCATCAAGTATCAAACTTCTCATAGTATTCAATGCACTCTATATGAAAGTTTTTATTCTACCCATCTTGGATGCCTATCTTATTAGGACTAATTTTATAGCCAAAGAAAATTACCATGCTGTTCTAAAGGAATCTCAAAATAATATAAGTGAAGCATGAGAGATCAATAATTTCTATAAAATAAAACCACCACCGTTCTCTAAAAGATATAAGCGAAGCACTAGAGCAAAATTATCTAGCTCAAAAGATATAAGTGAAGCACATAGAGTATTCTAATAAATTCCGATTCATGTGTCTCTCTCCAAAAGGTGTGTACAGCAAGGATGATTGTGGTAAACTAGAAATCAAATACTCAAATCATACAAGACGCTCCAAGCAAAACACATATCATGTGGTGAATAAAAATATAGCATCGAGTAAAGTTACCGATAGACGAAGACGAAAGAGGGGATGCCTTCCGGGGCATCCCCAAGCTTAGGATTTTGGTTGTCCTTGAATTTTACCTTGGGGTGCCTTGGGAATCCCCAAGCTTAGGCTCTTTCCACTCCTTATTCCATAATCCATCAAATCTTTACCCAAAACTTGAAAACTTCACAACACAAAACTCAACAAAAAATCTCATGAGCTCCGTTAGTGTAAGAAAACAAACCACCACTTTAAGGTACTGTAATGAACTCATTCTTTATTTATATTGGTGTTAAACCTACTGTATTCCAACTTCTCTATGGTTCATACCCCCCGATACTAGCCATAGATTCATCAAAATAAGCAAACAACACACGAAAAACAGAATCTGTCAAAAACAGAACAGTCTGTAGTAATCTGTATCAAACGCAAACTTCTGGAACTCAAAAAATTCTGAAATAAATAGGTGTACGTGAGGAATTTATATATTAATCATCTGAAAAAAGAATCAACCTAAAATCCCTCTCCAGTAAAAAAAAGGCAGCTAATCTCGTGAGCGCTAAAGTTTCTGTTTTTTACAGCAAGATCGCAAAGACTTCACCCAAGTCTTCCCAAAGGTTCTACTTGGCACAAACGCTAATTAAAACATAAATATACATCTAAACAGAGGCTAGATGAATTATTTATTACTAAACAGGAACAAAAAGCAAGGAACAATGTAGCGACCAGACCTCAAATGGCCTGTGCTGCTGTGCACCAGTGTCATCCCTGGATCAGTAATGCTGACACGCACAGTACAAATGGAGGATTTATAACAGAGTAGCAATCACACACTTATTACATCGAATAACTCCGAAGAGTTTAAGTATAATAAACATGGCTTAAGGCCATCTAACAACGATAACAGCGGAAGACTTGGAAGATAAGTGAGTCCATCACTCCAGCGGCATCACTGAGTATAAGACCACGACCTAAGGCACCTTACTCGTCGTCTGAAAAGTCTGCAACATGAAACGTTGCAGCCCGAAAACGGGTCAGCACATAGAATATGCTGGCAATGTAACACATAGAGAATAATGAACAATGATAATGCTATACTATATGCATATATGGCTGGTGGAAAGCTCTATGGTTACAGTTTTTGCGAAAAGCCAATTTTATCCTACTTCAAAAGGAATAAATTTTATTTAACTATCATGGTGATTGAAACATTGAGAAGGTACCTCCAACTCAATCCCAATTAAGTATCATCATTAACCCAACAAAATTAATTATAAGTATCACGGTGATGAGATTCAAATGATAATCCAGGTACTAGATACTCAAGTTGTCCATAACCGGGGACACGGCTAATCATGATCAGTTTGTACACTCTGCAGAGGTTTGCGCACTTTTCCCCACAAGACTCGATCGCCTCCGCTTGATTCTCGCACTGCATGATGTTTGAGAAACGGATGACCGAGACACAGTCTTTCAGAAACAATCACTCTTTACTCTGGATGGACCGATACACCTACTTTCCCCTACATCTGCTAGTCCACATCTTCAAGAGATCCTGTAACCTACTCAGCTATGCTAGAGCCCATAATAGCTTGTGGCTGCACACAGAAGTTTCTAGCATGAATAATCTTATGATCCCTTTGGGCCTGGGTGGCGGACCTTATACATACAGACAACACTGGGTTCTCCAGGTGCCTCAATCCACCCAGATGTGAGTTTTAGTTGCCACCTTAAGTTGAACCATTAATAAACATCTCACATCTGTCATGGATATCACTCAAACCCAATCCACGTCTACGAGCATAGCATGGCAATATAATAGCAACATAGAAGTAACTCCCAAGGGTTTGATAGAGTAAAACAGGTAATAGGTACTACCTCAACTACTTCCCAGTTCCCACAATTTAATTAGATCCTAGTCATGCAAGTGTTTGAGGGAAACAGATCTAACACAATAAAAACTGGGTATGAACGGGGTATGATCAAAGTGTTACTTGCCTTGCTGATGATCCGCAAAACCTAGCGAGTCGAAGTAACAAGCGGCACACTCCGGGTACTCTATCGCAAACAAACAAGCATACAATCAGTACTCATCTAATGCACAGGTAAAACTCGAATGAAAGATCCAACCAGAAAGTTCAACTTAAGAACTCCGGTTTGCAAAAAGAATCAACTCGAAAGAAGCAACGAAAGTCAAACGGCGAAAGAAAGAAACTTCGTTTGCTAATCTGGATCTAGGTCAAATTTTACTGTAGCAAAAACTTGTTTGAGTAGGTTAAACGGAAAGAGAATTTAGAGACGAAACTCTAGGCGCTTGAATCGCCTGATTCCGATAAACGAGCGAAAAGTTAAACAGAATCAAAGATTTGATCAGAGATCGAATCTGAGAAAATAACGAGAAAACTCCGACGAAAAGAAAAGCGGTCGAACGGTTAAATAATGGATGTTCGTTAATCAGGGAAAACCGACGAACGCGTTCGTTAGAACGAACGCGTTCGGTGAACGCTCGCAGGATAATAAAACCGAAAAAAAACCGATCTAGGGTTTTTTTTAACGAAGGGTTTTTTTAAACGAAAACCGGCAAAGGTCAACGGCATCGGGCAGCGGCAGTACCTCGTCGGGG